>NC_046158.1:92783145-93078145 GCF_011064425.1 Rattus rattus
TCTACAAATATTTTATCTGTCCAGCTATCCAACTGTTTAAATTGGTGTGACTACATAGGCTTTCTTCAATTTCACATTCTCACTTCTTATCCAGCTATCTTAGGGTTCAGCAAAAAGAAAATTAGTGATAATGCTTTCAATTTAATTAGTATATTACATACACTGTAATTATTAGCGGGAAATGTTATATTAATGAATGTAAAAGTTAGCAGTAAATTACCTTGTAGCCATTATCAATTTCCCAAGCTACTGCTCCTTAAGATAACCCTCTCCCTATGGTCCTTCCGGTAATTTCTCTTTGCCTGATAAACATGATGATTAAATAGCACACAGAGTAAACCTTTGATACTTTTTAAATTAAATCCATGCCCAGCCTAAGGGCTGTGTCTGATTTCAACTAAATGTGTCAGTTAATCAGATAAAAAATTATCAGTAACTCAAGGAAACAGCAGCCTTAGGCTTCATCAGAGACGGGGAAGGCTGAACAAAGTAAGACATTCAGACAATATCACATTATGTGCAAAGGTTACTGATAAGACTAGAACTAAACTGGGCTGCCTACCAATGAAGCAATGTCTGAAAAGAATGTTATGCTCAACATCTAAATTTCCTTTTCCATTTTTAAGAAAATCTGTAATGTTGAGAAAGACTAGGCTTATTTTATCCATATCCATAGAAACATGAATATAGTACAGGAATGTAAACAATTCAATGCCGAAAGTTAAAAGTACAGACTAGGTTTCCAACAAGGGATTCTTAAAAGGGTCTTCACAGTGGAATTTCCCTGAAAAAGAACTTCAGACCAATGCATCTTAGAAGAGGCACAATGAAGACTGGTACTTTGTGTTTTGTTGAAGAACGGTACATATGAATTCACCGTCTTGACTCTGCAAAGTTCTGCCTAGTATCTCAAATGAACCGCGCGTAATTCAATCAGTTTTCTTTCACATCTGGGATAGAAAATAACTACAGCAATACTTTTAGTTAATTAAGATTGTTTTAATCTGTAACAATGAGCAGTGAATCATTTGTAGTATTACCAGTTAAAACCATGTATGCTTTCCAAGTCCAGACTGTTTTCATAAAAGGGTTGAAAAGGCCCTACTCTAATTCCATACTCTGAAAAGCCCTTAAACTTCCAGAGAATATTACAATTTTCAAAGCATTCTCAGATTCCTAATTAAGATTGCTTTAACTATAAAAGAGTTTATAAACTGATATATCAGTTCCCACTGTAAGGAACTAACTAAGTCTGAAAAAGAATAGGAAATTATCTTTGAAAGACATAATGGGCAGAAGCTATGACTGATACATTTATAAAGCAGAGCAGAAATCCTGAGTCCTCTGACAAAGAGAATTTCAAATTAATCCCCACCATCTTTACTTTGCTCTTGTATTACAATTAGATAGCATTTCAACTGTGACGAGATTCTCATTCTTCTTCACCAAGTGCAACGTGCAGAAAGAAGACCAATCACAGAGGAGCACCTTACATATTGGCTCACACATAAACACGCTCCTAAATGCCAGGGATTCACAGTAACTAAGGAAGTCCACATTTCTTCCCATGCATGAATATGGATCATCACCACACTGACAGCTTAACACAAACCCACTGAAGTCACTTTTTAGGCAAGAGGTCTTTGAGATGCAGAGAAGGTGGTGTTCCTTTCTTAAGTGTTCTAAGCAGTCATCATTTTAGGAAACACTTAGGGGAACAGTGATTTACGGAATGAAAATTAAACTGGTCAAGAAGTAGTTTCAGCAGGCCCTAGGAAATGCCACAGCTTTCTGGTTCTGTCTTACAGACTAATGACTAATGGTCCCCTTGCCACCTGCATCCCTCATAGTAACAGTCAAGGGTGTCTGTTTACCACAGCTTTACCGGTATGCTTATGTTCACAGGTTGCCTAAATAAAAAGCACAGTGTTTTGTCAGCTTTACACATACAACTAGAAGAAACATTTTAATACTTCCTTTAAAAAGCTACCTAATGTATTTCAATTTTACTACAATAATATTAGGTTTATTCTTTCAAATTAGCCAAGTAATAGAAGAAATGACTTAGTGCTTAAGACTACTTGTTGTTTTTACAGCAGACTCGAGTTTGGCTCACATCAGGAGGCTTAATACTACCTGAAACTTCAGTTTCATGGATTTGATGCCCTCTTCCCGGCCTTTGGATCACCCACACGCACACGCACATTAAAAATATTAGGCCAAAGAAAAATGAGGTCATTTATTTAAATAATATACTCACTATTGGATTTTATCTTCCCAAACGTATCCCCTAAATAGTTGGTATGGTCTTTAATAAACTAAAATTAACTGAAAGGTGTTGGGAGTCCATTGTTGTGGGCAAGATATAAAAGCAGGCAGTTTCCTGAACTTTGTCTTTCTCTCACACTCTTTCTCAGTGTAAGGCCCATCCTCCACACAGAATGGCAGGCCTTACTGGATGCTGGCACATTGACATTCAGTGTGCTCCTCTCTAGTGAGCTTTTCCTTCCTTTGTAACTCACTGAGTCCCACGTACTGTGCTTTGAAGTACACAGCAGGTTAAGTCAATTTAGTATATGTTACTTTTTGTAAAGGACTAACATGGCAGTTTTACAGGACTAAAGACAAATTTAATTTGGCATGCAATCACTGAAACAAATCAGTACTAAACTTTGACTAAAAACAAACCTTAATTTTAAAAGAAAATGAAATTCTAAATATGGGGTGGAGGGTTAATGAGGAAAAGTTAATCCTGGATTTTAAAAATTTTATCCATAGGTCATATTCAAGATAGCAGTTTTATAACTACGTTAGGGAAAATAATGCAATGCTCCGCCTAAGTCAGATGATTATTTGAAGACATGTTGACATTTCTGTGGATTCTACTTTTAAAATAATAGCATTTAAAGAGCACTGGTTATAGAGAATTCTTTTCCTATGTCAGGAAGTCACTCTCAGAGTAATCATGACTTACATTTGAAATTCAATTTGGAGCCTCGTAGGGATGGTTGCATGTACAAGGTCTTACATTCAATACCCACCATCACAAAAATAAAGTAAATGAAGCAGTCACCAAGCCATAGTGAATACACAAAAACTCGAATAACCTGAGCCTGGCATAGCAAGACTTCCCAAGATCTTATAAACTTATGTTGTTCCTAAGTAAAGAGCTGCCATGAAAACCCACAGTAACCCATGCTCTGTAGTGTCTTAAACCAGCTACATACACATAGGTATGTTTGGGAGATGTGAAATCTACAGTTTAATGTTTAATCTATTAGCTGGATTTGTTTTTGGTAAAAAAAAAACCCTAATATTAACATAAAGTAAAATAGATATTTATGGCTTAGACAAATTAAATATAAATAATGATTCATAGAAAAGGCAAAAGGAAACCAAACAAATTACATTTTATTAAAAGTTTAAAATATATTTCTATAAACATTGTAAAGAAAATGAAAAGATAAGGTATAGAGTGAGAGAAAAAAATCCTATTTCTGATAAAAAGCTTTCTATCCAGACAATTCCAACCTTACTATTTCCCTCAGTTGATGATGGCACAGATACAATACACACTCCCTTGACAGCATCAGCGGATTTTGATCTTTACCAGCAGAGTGACATGAAGGGTGGTGGTGGTGGTCGTGGTGCTATCTCATGATATCAGGCAGTGTCAGGGAGCCTCTGTCAGTTATATGGCTATAAGGCAATCAATTAGTATTCTAAAATGCACTGTATACTTGGTTATGATTCTTGGTAATTAGTACTTTAAGTAATAATTAAATATTCCTTTCAGGATACTTTTAACTTGATGGGTCTATCTGGTTGTAACCCTATGTCAATACCTAAATAAAGAACTTTCTGACTGGTATCTAAGAATAATAGTGATTCAAAATTAAGCAAAATTATCAACAGATAGTCCACTAAAGAACAGAATGGTTAATATGCACATGAACATATACTCAATAACTTTAGCAAATTCAAAGTACAAAAAAATTTAGTCTCAAAGAAATTAACATTACATGATGCTGACTGGGAAAACTTTATCTGTCATCCATTGAAGGTTAAGAATTTAAAATGAGTGTGGTGGAGAGATAGCTTAATGGTTAAGAGCACTTGCTGGTTTTGGAGAGGACCCATTTTAAATCCCCAGCATCCACATCATGGCTCACAACAATCTCTACCTTCAGTTCCAGGGAATACAATGCCCTCTTGAGATTGCTGTTGGGGCCAGGCACACATAAGGTACACAACATACATGTAGGCAAAACACTCATACACATAAAATAAAACCAAATCTTAAAAATGTACTAAAAGAATTTTTAAACAGTAAGTCATATTTTTAAAGTCTGGTAATTTCTTAAGAATTGAAGAATTAAGATTACCACATATAATCAAAGTTTCATATGTTACTTACTTAGAACCAAAAATAATCCCACATTCTTAAACAAGATTATTCATTGAATTATTTAAAGAAAGCAAAACTGAAATAATTTTATCATTTGACAGTGAATTGACAGAGAAATATATCTGTGTAACAATACAATGCACCAGTAGGAAGGAATAGAATATTGTGTGTACATCAAACATGGACTTCAAAAACACTATGCTTAAAGAGGTCAGGTAAAGTACTCTGTAGTGGACAGTTCAATTACCTTACATCTTTAGAAAAGTCGAATCTATATATAAAGAAGCAGACTAATGGTTTCCTAACGTGTGGTATGGACCAAGGCTTCTGTAGATATAGGACACCTTTAAGGAGAAGAACCTGAGGTGCTCACATCTTTTGTATAACCTAATGTTTCTGTATGAAACACACATATTCTCCTATATACGTAGAAGCTCCTCTTGAGTACTTACGCACTTAGTTCTAGGTAAGTGCTCAGTAAGTAGATGATGCACTGTATTCTTTATTGCTTCAGAATGACAAGAGAAAGTCTAGAAACCTTCAGGACAGATCCTATTTTATTTCCTTATTTGCTTTGGGAGTTGGTTGACTATGCAGACACAAAGGGTGTTCATACCCAGGCACTGAGTGGGGTCTTACATGGACAGGTCTGCTTCTAAGTTCAGGTAACTCTGGGTAGAATTCAATTCCTTATGGACTACTTGGTGAGTGAGAGAAATTAATCTTCACAGAGTTAGTTCTTCAGGCTAGTCTGAGATCAGTTTGTTATCAGTACTGATTTCTACTAAGGCCCCTAGTCTTGCTTATGGGTAACTATCTTCATCTTTCATTTCTCTTAGCATTCCCTTTAATCCCCCGTCCTCATTTTTGCCATTCTATTCTTAAAACATGACTCTATGCTAGATATGACAATTATCTTGGTCATAAAGGTGCACAAACTAAAGCAGAGAAAAGTCCAATAGCTTGTTTAAAGTACACAGCTAGTAAGTATAACAGTTAATAAAGTTCAATGGTTGGTAGAGAGAGATGAGGACTGGAAAGGCCCACTGGAAACTTATTAAATCTTTATAATTTAGAGATTCTTGGTGAAGGCAATTGGATTTCTGTATTGCTATTATATTATCTTATTAATGCTTAAACTACATAATTTTTATACCAGAATACAGTATTATGTCAAATTAGTAAATTGTTTTATTTCTCTTTGACAGGACAGGAAAACTAAAATGATCAGGTGATTCCTGTTAATGGACACTATGTATTATCTATGGACACCAACCATTTTAAACAACAAATCTAACTTTCTCATCTATACACATCAACAATGTAGCCAGCTCTTTTTTCAATTACCATTTTTTTTCCACCAAATCACATGCCTTCACCTGTTTCTGAGCAGGACATAAAATGGAGTGTCTATTTCTACATTTCTCTCCCACCTATTGAATTCACTGCCTCACCTGATCTGCTCACAAGAAGCCTGTAGTTACCCAGCCTTTTACTGTATCATTATATTTAGACAGTGGGGACATGAGCAGGTGACTTTGAAGCACATTTCTGTTTCTCAGTTCAGGCCTCTTACATTGCCACCATCGCTATCTTCTAAAAGGAGTTGTAACTATATACAACATTTATTGTTTGCTTGCTTGCTTTATTTTGTCTGAAATAATGAACTGTTCATTATGTAAAATGAAGGTCTATAATAAAGAACATTTAAGTGATGAGGAACAATAATCACAATTAGGGAAATAGAACTGAAAAGTCTAGTCGTGGACTGTAACACTACAATTCCAAAATAGAGAGGTTTCGGTTTTGCTAAATTTCCTAAAAATGAAAGCTTATAAGCTCTATGCTACACCTCCCACATGAATTCATGTATGTATGTATGTATGTACCTGTATCTGTACATGAAGTTACCTAGAACTTAGAACTTTAGACAAGAACTGTAGGGAATGCATACTGAGTTACTCATCATCTACTTTTCATCTTTGCCCCCACAACAATCAACTACTGTTTATGTGTTAACTATAACTACTTTTATATGCCAACCCCTAAAAATAAATTGGTTAAACAGTGGTCACTCCACTACCAGGCAGTAATCTATTTTACAGATATCTGTAACTGGAACTAAGAACATTCAGTGTGAGTCTAAGAGAGACGGAAAGACACGAAGGTTTGTAAAGAATACCTAGCTGTGTTTTTTTTTTTTTTCTCTCATTTCATCCAAAAATCTGAGAAAGCTATATACTATTCAAATAAAATGGACAGGATCAGCAAAAAGAAGCATAGTTGGAAAAACGTTTTCTAATGCCGGGTCTCACATTACTAAAACTATGTCTTGTTTTTGAAGCATGTTTTTAAAGCTAGGTTTGGTGGGACGTGCCTGTATTGCCAGCACTTCGTAGGAGGAGGCAGGAGAATCAGGAAGTCAAAGCAACCCTCTGCTACATGGGAAGTTGAAGGCTGTTTATAATAAATTAGAGCCTGTTTCATAAAACATAAATAATTCTTTTTCCTCTTTTCCCTCCTCCTTTTCATTACCATCCTCATCACTTATGTTTGTCATGACACTTGTAATGAGAGACCCCAATTAATACATTACTTAAAGGAATAACTTTGTATAGATAAAATATTTACTAGAATGTTAGCTAAGTTTATTCTCTAAAAATTTGCAGAGAAGGAAATTTCATCTCAAACATCTTGAAAATTTAAGTCATCAGAAAAATATTTACCTAGAAACAGATATCTCCTAAACATAACACAGAAAAGGAAAACGTGTGTGAGCATGCATGCACACAATGCACTCATGTGTCCATGTGTGTGGACACACACACACACACACACACACACCTTCTTTATTTAAAAAGCCTAATAATGACTATTACTGAAAAAAGTAGCAGAGGTATTTTTGGGAAATAAACTTTAAGAAAACTGCTGAAAATACCTAAGCCCAGAAGGAAAGGCCTTTATGCAGAAGGGGCACCCAACCTTAAAGAAAAGAGCCCACGGCTAAAAGAAGACTATTTGAGTAATTACCTCCTTCCTCAGCCTAAGTCTATGCCAGGCTCACTGGTGCCTTTTCAAGTGCATGTCAGTCTTTGTCCTAATTTGCACTTCACTTAGCAGTAAAGTCTGAGAGTCCTGTGGCTTCTTCTACTCCACTGGGGGGAGAGAGTGGAGCACAAGAGAAGAGTGGAATTGTTAGTTATAAAGAGAGAGGTTTGTCTTAGATTCAATAAATAAGGATACAAAAGACACAAATGTGCTATACTCCCTCTGTGTAACACAAAATCCCTTACTATATCTGACCAAAAAAGGAACAATTATGAACTACGATGTTTTCAAGCCATATGTGACCACACAGAGCCACATAGTGATAGCAATCTGTTGTAGCAACATCTCATTTTCTTTACATCTAGGATTATACAAAAGAATATATTCTTGTAATAAATTCATGTGAGCCTCTTCATTCATGCTATTTTATTCAGAATTTCTCTGCTCTGAGATAGCCTCCTGAGACATGCATCTCATTTTCCTGAAGGTCCCTGAGAGACTTAAGCATACAGTATTTACTTCAGTATGATATCAACAACATATTGCAGAACATTTCATCTAAAATAATAATAGAAAACGTTGAGCCATCTTTCCATTTGGAAAAATATATCTGGAAGAATGCAATGTCTGACGAAAGTCACATTGCTTAAACACACTGTGTTATCTCAGCTTGCCTAGGGAATTTAAAAATACACACACACACACACACACACACACACACACACACACACGCACGCACACACACTATTCAAGAGTGGAAGAATGAAGAGTTAAGAGTTACAAAGGCGATATGACTATAGGTCAGAGAAAACTAATGTAGCATATTCAATACATAGCATAAAGTGAATGAGATTAGCTGGCTATATAGGTTGGTTAACAGGGCGGTGACTAGAGCAGTAGTTAACATGTGGGTTGCAACTCCTTTGGAGGTCAAATGACGTTTTTCACTGGGGTCCCTTAAGACCATCAGAAAACACAGATATTTATATTATAATTCATAACAGCAAAATTACTGCTACAGTGATGCAGCAATAAAAATACTTGTATGGTTGGGGTCACCACAACATGAGGAACTGTATTAAAGGGTCACAGCTTTAGGAAACCAATGGACTAGATAAAGAAACGAAATAGACCGCAGTGTTTAGGTAGTTTTCTAAAGCAAATTCAACTACTTCTTCTGTGTAATCTTCTATTAGTCCTATGACTTGTCACCACCAACATCAAAAATAAAATCAGACCATTTTAAGCTTTTCTAGAAAAAATGGAATGTTTGCATGTCTGTATGTATACATGTATAAGTTTCTATAAATACAAGTATATGCATATTCACATGTACATATACACATTATATATATGCATACATATTTATATCTCTATATATAGTGAGCTACTATATGACATGGCTTACATGATAAGAGGGACTTTATGATTTAATTTGTAATAAATACTCATAATTATTGAATTAAAAGTTAGGAACCGAAGAAGACAAGGAATCAGTCCGAAGGACTGATGGCCAGACAGGCTTCATTCTCATTGGAGAGCTGATACAGATTTTCATCCAAGTCTAAAGAGTAAAGAATGAGGTCCAGCTCACAAGTGGGGATAGAGGGTGGGAGATGGGCAAATTCTTGGTTCCCTCTACCTTTGTATTTATTCAGGTTTTTTTTTCTTTCCATCTTTTTTAACTTGAGTATTTTACATTTCAATTGTTATTCCCCTTCTTGGTTTCCAGGCCAACATCACCCTAATCCCTCCCCCTTCCCTTCTCCATGGGTAATCCCCTCCCCATCCTCCCCCCATTACTGCCTTCCCCCCAACAATCACATTCACTAGGGGTTCAGTCTTGGCAGGACCAAGGGCTTCCCCTTCCACTGGTGCTCTTACTAGGCTATTTATTGCTACCTATGAGGTTGGAGCCTAGGGTCAGGCCATGTATAGTCTTTGGGTAGTGGCTTAGTCCCTGGAAGCTTTGGTTGGCTGGCATTGTTGTTAATATGGGGTCTCGAGCCCCTTCAAGCTCTTCCAGTCCTTTCTCTGGTTCCTCCAACGGGGGTCCCGTTCTCAGTTCAGTGGTTCGTTGCTAGCATTCGCCTATGTATTTGCTGTATTCTGGCTATGTCTCTCAGGAGAGATCTACATCCGGTTCCTGTTGGCCTGCACTTCTTTGCTTCATCCATCTTGTCTAATTGGGTGGCTGAATATGTATGGGCCACATGTGGGGCAGGCTCTGAATGGGTGTTCCTTCTGCCTCTGTTCTAAACTTTGCCTCCCTATTCCCTGCCAAGGGTATTCTTGTTCCCCTTTTAAAGAAGAAGTGAAGCATTCACATTTTGGTCATCCTTCTTCAGTTTCATGTGTTCTGTTCATCTAGGGTAAATCAAGCATTTGGGCTAATAGTCACTTTTCAATGAGTGCATACCATGTGTGTTTTTCTGTGATTGGGTTACCTCACTCAGGATGATATTTTCCAGTTCCATCCATTTACCTATGAATTTCATAAAGTCATTGTTTTTGATAGCTGAGTAATATTCCATTGTGTAGATGTACCACATTTGCTGTATCCGTTCCTCTGTTGAAGGGCATCTGGGTTCTTTCCAGCTTCTGGCTATTATAAATAAGGCTGCTATGAACATAGTGGAGCATGTGTCTTTTTTATATGTTAGGGCATCTTTTGGGTATATGCCCAAGAGAGGTATAGATGGGTCCTCAGGTAGTTCAATATCCAATTTTCTGAGGAACCTCCAGACTGATTTCCAGAATGGTTGTACCAGTCTGCAATCCCACCAACAATGGAGGAGTGTTCCTCTTTCTCCACATCCTCGCCAGCATTTGCTGTCACCTGAGTTTTTGATCTTAGACATTCTCACTGGTGTGAGGTGAAATCTCAGGGTTGTTTTGATTTGCATTTCCCTTACGACTAAAGATGCTGAACATTTCTGTAGGTGTTTCTCAGCCATTCGGCATTTCTCAGAAGTGAATTCTTTGTTTAGCTCTGAACCCATTTTTTAATAGGGTTATTTGTCTCCCTGTGGTCTAACTTCTTGAGTTCTTTGTATATTTTGGATATAAGCCCTCTATCGGTTGTAGGATTGGTAAAGATCTTTTCCCAATCTGTTGGTTTCCGTTTTGTCCTAACAACAGTGTCCTTTGTCTGCAGTTTTATGAGATCCCATTTGTCGATTCTTGACCTTAGCGCATAAGCCTTTGGTGTTTTGTTCAGGAAATTTTCACCAGTGCCCATGTGTTCGAGATGCTTCACCACTTTTTCTTCTATTAGTTTGAGTGTATCTGAATTATTTCTATCTTTCTGTATCTGTTGAGGCCTGCTTTATGACCTATTATATGGTCAAGTTTGGAGAAAGTACCATCAGGTGGTGAGAAGAAGGTATAACCTTTTGTTTTAGGATAGAATATTCTATAAATATCTGTTAAGTCCATTTGCTTCATGACTTCTCTTAGTCTGTCTATGTCTCTGTTAAATTTCTGTTTCCATGATCTGTCCATTGATGAGAGTGGGGTTTTGAAATCTCCTACTATTATTGTGTGAGGTGCAATGTGTGTTTTGAGCTTTAGTAAGGTTTCTTTTACGTATGTAGGTGCCCTTGTATTTGGGGCATAGATATTTAGAATTGAGAGTTCATCTTGGTGGATTTTTCCTTTGATGAATATGAAGTGTCCTTCCTTATCTTTTTTGATGACTTTTAGTTGAAAAATTGATTTTATTCGATATTAGAATGGCTACTCCAGCTTGCTTCTTCAGACCCTTTGCTTGGAAAGTTGTTTTCCAGCCTTTTACTCTGAGGTAGTGTCTGTCTTTGTCTCTGAGGTATGTTTTCTGTAGGCAGCAGAATGCAGGGTCCTCATTGCGTATCCAGTTTGTTAATCTATGTCTTTTTATTGGGGAGTTGAGGCCATTGATGTTGAGAGATACTAAGGAATAGTGATTGTTGATTCCTGTTATATTCGTATTTGGATGTGAGATTATGTTTGTGTGCTTTTCTTCTCTTTGTTGCCAAGACGATTAGTTTCTTGCTTTTTCTAGGGTGTAGCTTGCCTCCTTATGTTGGGCTTTACCATTTATTATCCTTTGTAGCACTGGATTTCTAGAAAGATATTGTGTTTGGTTTTATGACCTATTATATGGTCAAGTTTGGAGAAAGTACCATCAGGTGGTGAGAAGAAGGTATAACCTTTTGTTTTAGGATAGAATAATCTATAAATATCTGTTAAGTCCATTTGCTTCATGACTTCTCTTAGTCTGTCTATGTCTCTGTTAAATTTCTGTTTTGTCATGGAATATCTTGGTTTCTCCAACTATGTTAATTGAGAGTTTTGCTGGATACAGTAACCTGGGCTGACATTTGTGTTCTCTTAGGGTCTGTATGACATCAGTCCAGGATCTTCTGGCTTTCATAGTCTCTGGCGAGAAGTCTGGTGTGATTCTGATAGGTCTGCCTTTATATGTTACTTGACCTTTTTCCCTTACTGCTTTTAATATTCTTTCTTTATTTTGTGCATTTGATGTTTTGACTATTATGTGACGGGAGGAGTTTCTTTTCTGGTCCAATCTATTTGGAGTTCTGTAGGCTTCTTGTATGTTTATGGGCATCTCTTTCTTTAGGTTAGGGAAGTTTTCTTCTATGGTTTTGTTGAAGATATTTAGTGGTCCTTTGATTTGGGAGTCTTCACTCTCTTCTATACCTATTATCCTTAGGTTTGATCTTCTCATTGAGTCCTGGATTTCCTGTATGTTTTGGACCAGTAGCCTTTTCCGTTTTACATTATCTTTGACAGTTGAGTCAATGATTTCTATGGAATCTTCTGCTCCTGAGATTCTCTCTTCCATCTCTTGTATTCTGTTGGTGAAGCTTGTATCTACAGCTCCTTGTCTCTTCTTTTGGTTTTCTATTTCCATGTGTTCTTTCTTTCTTTATTGCTTCTATTTCCATTTTAATTCCTTCACCTGTTTGATTGTGTTTTCCTGGAATTCTTTCAGGGATTTTTGTGATTCCTCTCTATAGGCTTCTACTTGTTTATTTATATTTTCCTGCGTTTCTCTAAGGGAGTTCTTTATGTCTTTCTTGAAGTCCTCCAGCATCATGATCGAATGTGATTTTAAATCTAGATCTTGCTTTTCTTGTGTGTTTGGATATTCAGTGCTTGCTTTGGTGGGAGAATTGGGCTCCGATGATGCCATGTAGCCTTGGTTTCTGTTGCTTGCGTTCCTGCGCTCGCCTCTTGCCATCAAGTTGTCTCTGGTGTTATCTTGTTCTGCTATTTCTGACAGTGGCTAGATCGTCCTATAGGCCTGTGTGTCAGGAGTGCTATAAACCTGTTTTCCTGTTTTTTTTTTCAGCCAGTTATGGGAACTGAGTGTTCTATTTTTGGGCATGTAGTCTTTCCTGTCTACTGGTCTTCAGTTGCTCCTGTGGGCCTGTGTCCTGAGTCGACCAGGCAGGTCGCTTGGAGCAGAAAAGTTGGTCTTAACTGTGGTCCCATGACTGAAGTTACTTGTGGGGGGCTGCTATTGAGCTCTCTGTGAGGGCGGCAACCAGGAGGGCCTGTGCTGCCTTTTCCTGGGTCCCCAGTGCCCTGGGGTCCCAGATGGCATTTGGTGTTTTCCTCTGGAGTCAGAAATGTGGGCAGAGTGTAGTCTCTTCTGGCTTACCAGGTGTGTCTGCCCCTCTGAAGGTTTAGCTCTCCGTCTCATGGGATTTGGGTGCACAGAACTGTTGACCGGGTCCCTTACGGTCCAGGCGGTGTCTGAACCATAGGGGACCTGCCGCTCGAGTGCCCCTATCTTCCAGTTCCCAGAGGCCCTATACAGTTTCCTCTTGGGTCAGGGATGTGCACAGGGGTGGGCAGTATTGGTGGTCTCTCCTGCTCTGCAGTCTCAGGAGTGCCCACCTGTCCAGGTGGTGAGCTCTTTCTCCCAAGGGGTTTGGGAGCAGTGAGCTGTGGGCTGGGATCCTTATTCAGGTTTTCAAAGAATTAGATAATGTTCACTCACAGCAGGGGGGGGGTAATGTTCTACACAGTCTGTCTTATCAAATGCTAACACTTTCCATAAATGCCCCCAAGGACACAAAACTTACCCAGAACACAGATATCTGCACATATCTGTGTGCCAGGTTTCTGTATAAAAATAAGTTGGCATATAAAATTAGCTTTTAGTTTGCTTTCTCTTGCAAGAATAAACAGCAACATGGGAAGTGACTTAGGGAGAAAAAGGTTTCTTTGGCTTAAAGGTTGTAGTCCATTGAGGGAAAAGAAGACAGGAATTTAAGGCAGGAGCAGAGCCAGAGGCCTCAGAAGAATGCTGCTTACTGGCTTACTTAGCTTCCTATCTTATATGCCCCAGGCCATGTGCCCAGGGGTGATACTGGACTGGATCCTCTAACATCAATTAGCAACCAAGAAAATGCCCACATGGCTAAAGGCTAATCTGATGGAGGTTATTCAGTTGAGTTTCCCTCATCCCAGATGTGACAAAATGACAACTAAAATTTCTAGGACAATTAGCTATCATGAAAGAAATAATTTACTTTTTCTTCTTCAAATTTTCAATTCATACATTACAATATCTACCAGCTAATGAATAAAAACTTATCTACCACATAGTAGAATTGAATTTTCTGATGTTCCTTTCTTCTCTGTTGGCTATAGTAAGTAATATATATCAATATCCAATATTGTGTGGTGACTAATAGGATTTCCTAAGAACAAAAAAATACCTTCTTCTCAAAAGGATGATTTCTACCACTCATAACTGACAGATCACTCTAGGTTTGAAAAGATTGCTATCAATCATCAGGTTGTTAATGAACAAACTTTATAAAGAATTTTATATACACGAGGTATATTCTTTTACTTTTGATTAACAAATGAGAAATTTGAAGCAGATGCTTGAAATTACTTTTTAAAGAAGATTCAATTTTAAGTACCATATGGTACTGGGATCTGAACTCTGGCAGGTGGCTCCCAAGTCATCTTGGAACTACAGTACATCAGAGCAGTCATGCAAAGAAATAAAACTTCTATTTTGGTTTACTATGCATAAGACAGAACCTTACAAATATAAAACCAAATGTATAGATTACTTTAATCTGGTTTTTACTGTTCTATTTTACTTAAGAGGTGGTATGGTTCTATTTTCTATCTGGGAGAATCAATATCTTTTTATATTATTATTAATCATTTTATTTGTTTACAATGAAAATGTTATCCCTCTTCCTGATCTCCCCTTCAGAAACCCCTACACTCTATCTCCCTCCCCTTTGCCTCTAAGTGTGTGCTCCCCAACCTACTCACCCACCCACTCCCGCCTCACCCCTCTACAAGCATACTCCTTCTCTGGGGCATCAAGTGTCCACAGGACCAAGAGCCTCCTCTCCCACTTATGCCACAGAAGGCAGCCCTCTGCTACATATGTAGCAGGAGCCATGGACCCATCCATGTATACTCCTTAGTTGGTGGTTTAGTACCTAGAGCTCTGTGGGGTCTGGTTAATTGATATTGTTCTTCCTGTGGGTTCCACAATCCTTCAGCTCCTTCAGTCCTTCCCCTAACTCTTCCATTGGAGTCCCAGACTCAGTCCAATGGTTGGCTGTGACTATCTGCATCTGTCTTAGTCAGGTGCTGGCAGAGCCTCTCAGAGCACAGCCATACTAGGCTCCTGTCTGCAAGCACATCTTGGCATCAGCAATAGTGTCAGGGTTTGGTGTCTGTAGATAGAATGAATCACAAGGTGGGGGGGCAGTCCCTAGATGGCCTTTTCTTTAGCCTCTGTTCCATTTTTGTCCCTGCATTTCCTTTAGACAGGGGCAATTCTGAGTGGAACATTTTGTGAGAGGTAGGTGGCCCCATCCCTCTATTTACTGGAGGAGGTCTCTTCAGTTTCTATCTCCCCACTGCTGTGCATTTCGGTTAATGTAATCCACGTGGGGCCCTAAGAGCCTCTTGCATCCCTGGCATCTGGGACTTTCAATGGTTCCTCAAGTTCCTCACCCTCCCACCACTACTTATTTCTATTCATTTTCCTGGCCCTCTAGATTTCTCTCCTGTCTCTTCCATACCTGGCCATGCTTCCCTTTTTCGTCCTCCTTCCCACTCCATCCAGACCTAGCCATCCCTCCGGCTCTGTCTTCTAAGTGGGAGAGCCCCTGTCTTAAATCTGTTCTCTACGCATCTGACACTTGTGCTTACTGACCAACATCCTTTCATCTGCAATAAAAATGAAATACATTCACACGATTCGTCCTGATTGGAGAGCAAATACACAGCCACAAGAAAACCTGCATGGAATATTTAAACAACTAAATGTATAACAGATATTCAGTGTGTGTTTTATAGGAAGTACATATGTAAATATTATCCCTAATATAACATATTAACAAGAATCTGTTATTCTTTAGGTTTCATTATAGAATTAGGGTGGAGATTGCAGAGGAGTAAACCTGGAGCCTCCTGTATTTGAGTATGAATTCTACCACTAAGCTCTGCAATCTCAGCCCCATAAAAATTTATTTTAAAGGATGGCTAGTTAGTAGACTAGCCTACTTAGTAATATATATCCATCAAAAGTAAAAAGTACTAAAATGGAAAGAAATCCCAGAACTTAAGTAAAAGTAACAAAAGTACCCATTTAAAAATAAAAAAAAATTGTCTAAGTTTGGGTTTTATTGCTATGAAGAGAAACAGCAAGTTTTATAAGGAAAAAGAATTGGGGCTACCTCAGTTTCAGAGGTATCATGGTGTAAAGCTCGGCCAGCATACAGGCTGATTTGGTGCTGGAGTAGAAGCTGATCTAGATCTGCATGCACCAGAAAGAGACTGTGATCCATACTGAATGTAGCCTTGAGCACAGGAGACCTCAAAGCCTGCCCCCACAAAGACACACTTCCTCCAACAAGGCCACATCTACTCCGAAAGGGCCACACTTCCTAATAGCGCTACTCTCTATGGCCAAACATTCAAACACATGTATCTATGAGGACCATCCCTATCAAACTACCACAAGCTTTTGCCTCAATTATTGATACATATTAATTAAGGAAATAATTTTACAGCAAAGAAGCTATAGACGTAGAATGGAATATTGTCAGACACCAGGAAAAGTCATTTCATATATTGCTAGGAGTAACAGTTAAGTTTATCTATTCTAGAATTTTATGGATGATAAATTTGATTCTGAAATGCTAGTAGCACTACTTGGGGTTTAGGCCATGCAATGTAACATGACTACTTGAACACAAGTACCAAAGTACTCTCACTGTGGAGCTGATCATCAGGATACTGCTTCTAGCTAAACACAGGCTGGATACACAGTGCTGGTATACTAAAGACAAAGACAATTTAGGATGTAGGTGGGTCAGAGCAGGACTTACACAAGATGCTAATACATTACCCAGAATGTATGCATTTTGAAACTCATAGATAGCTTATTTGAAGGAATTCTCTACTTCTGATTAGCCTGCAAAATTTAAATTCTGCACAGTGAAAAGTAAATTAAGGGTGGGGAGGTAAATGAGGACTACAGATATAGAGAGGAGGAGGCTTTCAAGTAGATAATGGCGAGGGGGGGATGAGGACAAAGGTGTGAACTCTAACTCAAAACGACTAGAGTACTTAGAAGAATACTTAGCGGACCTCATAAAAACAAGAGAGCTCTGGCTCTCCTAGTCTCAGGAGTTTCTTCTAAGTAATCTTAAGAAATCTATGTTTACTCTTGATAAGGGACTTTCCCAGGAGATAAACAGACAGGGAAATCAACAGTATCACCAGAAAAATGCAAAGTAAAACCTAAACGCACACTATCATACAAGATTAATTAATGCCAATTGTTTGGCAATGTTAAGTGCTGACAAGGCCATGGAAGAACTGGAATTCTGTTGCTGGTGACAGCGAATAGTGTTCTGATTATTTTAGAAAACTATATAACAGTACCTATAACTCTTCATATACATGCACTTTGACCCAGACTCCTGTGCAGAAAAAAGAGTATATGATAGATATGTCATGTCATCTGTAAAAGTAGTCCTAGGCAAAGTTTCTATAATAACTTCAAATTGGAAAAGCTCAAATGAACATCAGTGTGTTATTCCAATGTATTCACACACTGGAATGCTATATGACAATATAAGCAGACAGATTATTTCTACATGCAAAGACAGAATTACCATATATACACAAAGGAAAGAAACAAACACAAATTTATAAGCAGTATGAGTCTGACTGCATAAAGTCTAGGGCCATGTTAAAATAAATGATGGGGACTAAAATCAGGAGAGTAGGTCCCCTTTGAGAAGGGACAGTGGTTACTGAAAGCTGGTACAGGAACAGTCATAATGTTATCTATGAGATACAATTAGGAGACTTATATTTTCCTCCAAGTTCAATCCAAAGATTCTTAATGAATTGACGCATCTACAGAGAACAGCACCTGTGTAGTTACTTGGTAAATACTTACACATAAAACCATTGTTCATGTTTTCAGCTTCACTACCTATCACAATCGCACGGTGTTGTTGATGTTGTTATTGTTTTTCTTGATCTCTAACTACTCACACTAGGCAGTTCTCCTCTCTGGTAGACACCTGGGTTCAAGCCCATCTCTCACACAGAGACAACTTGCTGGCAGCTACTAGGATGTTATCAGGTTGGAGCAACCTCACGTGCCCAAGCCTTGCTTCCAGAAGTGTTTGTAATCTTCTGTTTAATTCATTTTCATGGCTTCTACTTTTTTGTGGGATCAATTCTTTTAACTGCATTTTTATGTTAGATAGTTTATTTGATTAATGTCTGTAGGCACTCATGGTTAATTATGTAATTAATTGGTTATTAACATAGACATTAATTACTAGACTCTAAGCAGATGCTCAAAAACATTGTATCTCTTTACCATATATACCTAGTAATGAACGAAGGGGTTATTATACAGTAAGTCCTCAACAAACATTTGTCAAATGAAGAAAGTAAAAGATAATGAAGTTAATCCCCCAAAATATTATAATAGCATTAGTGAGCATCCCTTTATATTACAGGTTTAATCTTAGGTTCTCAATAGTGAATTTACAACTATTTACACACTTTGTAAACTGTCATTGATATTAAAATACACTATCATTTTAATATCCATGATATCCAGCAAGGTTATCAGTGCTATTCTCTAAAGCATGTTTTTTTGTACCAACTAAGGCTTCTTGTCTGATGGAGTTTCCCTAAGTATTTTAGGTTTTGGTTTGTTTTTAAAATATCCATACGAGCACTGGAATTTGAGAAAACAAAATTCAGTATCATGGCTAATTACATGGTGCTTAACAAACAAACAAACAAACAAACGAACAAAAGCAGTTTTCCAAATTTCAATCAAATGCTAATAAGATAGAAACTGGAATGTCTTGTTTTATTGCTAGCTCTTAGTTGTATTTGTTATCAAAGAAAGACATACTATTGCTGAGTGAATATAAAATGGCCGTACAGGCTCACTTGATTCAATCCTTAGTTTCTAGCTGATGATTCTGTTTGGGAAGGTCCAGTAACCACTGCAGGGTGGAGCCCTGATGAAGGGCATCACTGGAGTTAGGCTTTGTGGCTTTGTAGCCTGGCTTACTTCCTCTTCTGTCTCTGGCTCCTGCTTGGGGAGGAAATGCGCTCACTGTGCTTGTGGTTGAAATGCTTCAGCATTCGGATGCTAGGCCTACCCTACCACGGAAGATTACACTGCTTTGGGAATTGTAATCCAGAATAGACTGTTTTTTTCCAAAGTTGCTATTTTTCAGGAACTTTTAACTACAGAAAGAGAAAATTAACTAATAGTGGCATAAACCTAAAGCAAATACTTCAGTATTTTAAGTTTTAAGTGATCTTTCAGCTCATTCTGACACAGTTTTATAAAAAAACAGGTACACAGTCTGATACCTAGTACTGAAGAGACACAAATTGAAAAAAAAGTAATATATCCAAAGGCACAAACTGATATAATTCAAAGTGTAGGTCACTAGTTCCAATCATTCTACAACTATTCTGCTAAAAGTAAACAATTTAAACAATTTCTAGCGTCCTAACATTACAAGAGTTTAGAAATGATATCTAACACATAAGCTATCCATAGACATAAGCTTCCACAGGTGACTGTAAAGTGACATATCAAGATCAATAAGAGTATCTTCAGTATGTTAACGAGTGGTTCCTCCCCCTCTGGAGGACAGTGTCCTATGCCACTACCAAGATAAAACCTCAGCATTCTTAATAGTCCACAAATCTTTTCCCTAGCAGTCTGAGAGCCTAAGAGCTTTCGTGTGCTAAAATAGACAGAGCTGATAAAATGTTCAATAACAGTGACAAGACCCCTGCATTGTGGGTCATTTGTTTTTCACAGAAAGTGTACTCTGGTCCTGGCTGCAACAAAGCTATTAATGAGATAGCCATTTCTAATTATTCCTCTTATCACAGGAAGTTCTAAAAGTTACAATTTTGTGAGAAAGGCAGTCAATAATGTTCTATTGCTCTCTATATTTGTCTCTTTTTCAATTATGTAATACAATAGTGTACACTACTTATATTTCTGTGCTGTTTCTCTTGCATCATCAATTTCACTTGAAATGCTGGGTAGAAGGCAGTAAAATAATCTTGGAGCAAGGATTTCAGCACTTATACAAAGTGGACTGATCCTTCCTACTTTCTCTACACCAAGTTCTGGTTGAGAAATTATTCAGTCATAAAGAGATATGAGCAGGAATTCAAGGCCCATAACTAAACATAGTAAAATCAGTATACTGCAAACCAGTAACCAACATCAAACTAAATGGAAACTTGAAATAATCCCACTAAAATCAGGGACTAGATGAGGCTGCATTGCCACTCTCCCTCTACCTATTCAATATAGTACTCAAAGACATAGTCAGAGCAATCAGACAACAAAAGAAGGTCAACGGGATACAAATTGGAAAGGAAGAAGTCAAAATATCAGTATTCACAGATAATATGATAGTATACTTAAGTGACCTCAAAAATTCCACCAGAGAACTCCTATAGCTGATAAACAACTTCAGCAAAGCAGTTGGATGTAAATTAACTCAAACTCTACTCAAAGGATAAAAGACTGAGAAAGAAATTGGCCATCTTGCCAAAAGCAATGTACAGATTGAATGCAATCCCCATCAAAATTCCTACTCAATTCTTCATAGTGTTAGAAAGAACAATTTTCAAATTTACCTGGAATAACAGAAAACCCAGGATAGCAAAAACTATCCTCAACAATAAAAGGACTTCTGGGGGAATCACCATCCCTGACCACAAGCAGTATTACAGCGCAAATAGTGATAAAAACTGTATTATATTGGTACAGAGACATGCAGGTAAATCAATGGAGTAGAATTGAAGACCCAGTAATAAACCCATACACCTATGGTTACTTGATCTTTGACAAAGGAGCTAAAAACATCCAGTAAAAAAGATAGCATTTTCAGCAAATGGTGCTGGTTCAACTGGTGGTCAACATGTAGAAGAATGCAAATCGATCCATTCTTATCATCCTGTACAAAGCTCAAGTCCAAGTGGATCAAGGACCTTCACAAAAAACCAGATATACTGAAGCTAATAAAAGAGAAAGTGGGGAAGAGCCTCAAACACAGGGGTACAGTGGAACATTTCCTGAACAGAACACCAGTGGCTTATGCTCCAAGATCAAGAATCAACTAATGGGACCTCATAAAATTGCAAAGCTTCTGTAAGGCAAAGGACACTGTCATTAGGACAAAATGGCAACCAACAGATTAGGAAAAGAACTTTACCAATCCTACATTGGATAGATGTCTAATATCCAATATATACAAAGAACTCAAGAAGTTAGACTCCAGAGAATCAAATAATCCTATTAAAAATGGAGTACAGACCTAAACAAAGCATTCTCAACTGAGGAATACTGAATGGCCGAGAAGCACCTAAAGAAATGTTTCACATCCTTAGTCATTAGAGTAATGCAAATCAAAACAACCCTGAGGTTCCACCTCATACCAGTCAGAGTTCAAAAATACCAGGCTAAGTTCAAAAACTCAGGTGACAGCAGGTGTGGGTGAGGATGTGAAGAAAGAGGAACACTCCTCCATTGTTGATGGGATAAGAAGCTGGTACAACCACTCTGGAAATCAGTCTGGAGGTTCCTCAGAAAATTGGACACAGTATGACCTGAAGACCCAGCTATATCACTCCCGGGCATATACCCAAAAATGCTCCAACATATAACAAGGACACATGCTCCACTATGTTCATAGCAGCCTTATTTATAATAGCCAGAAGCTGGAAAGAACCCAGATGCCCTTCAACAGAGGAATGGATACAGAAAATGTGGACGTATGCTCCAGCCACATAAGTAGCAGAGGATGGTCTTGTTGAGTATCGATGGGAGGAGAGGCCCTTGGTCCTGTGAAGACTGGATGCCCCAATGTAGGAGAAAGTCAGGGCGTGGAGGTGGGAGGGAGTGTGTGGGGAGGTAAGGGAGCGCCCTTATAGAAGGGGCAGAGGGATGGGATAGCAGGTTTCTGGAGGGGAAACTGGGAAAGGGGATAACATTTGAAATGCAAATAGAAATATCCAATAAAAAATAGATATGAGTCTGATCCTTTGCCATTTCTACCCAAACGAGGTACACTTTCACCCAATGCTGCAGCAAGTCCTCTCTTTTCTATATTTCCAGAATAGTGACTATACAAGATGCTACTACATGATAAGTACCAGAATCACTCTCTATGATGCTGAATTTATTTTTCCCAGGATGCTATCAGACTCTCTAATGATCAGGAATTGGTTTTTGTTTGTGTGTTTGTTTTATCAGTCATGAGTCTTATCCTTTTCATAAGCATACACGATCACTGAGTACATCACTGTCATCATAACCCAAGTCAATTTAACTTGACATCCCCTGTTTTCTTATGAACTGCATTGGCGAGCAATGCAATCCAGTGATCAAGGAAAAGGAGAAGGTTAAGGCTGCTGTTAGAAGCACGAGTGTATTACCTCAGGAAGTTTCTTGTTATTTAAATAATAACTCAACTGATTAATGTACACATTATGTGGGCTATGACTCTATGTACTTGTTCAAACAATGACTAAATTTGCATTGCTTTGTTCCCTGGAAATTATTTATTCATATGATAATAACTGGGCTGTCCCAAAAAGCACCATCTCTATTCAAATGTGCTATAACTAATGCAGACTTTTCCAATTAGAAATAAGTTACAAACCAAGTTCTAATACGGACTTGTCCTGTGAAAGCTAATGTTTAAAGTTTTAAGTGAGAGACAACTTAGTTTGGTTAATCCTTGTGTGAGTTTCTCATTTCAGGAGTGTCCTTTATTCCTTTCCCATTTCCCTTCTGATGCTTTCCTTTATGTAACTTACTTTTCCTAATATTGCAGTGATGACTGGTAATAGTAATATGGAAAAATATTTAATAATTTCTTTCATACTTATAACATTTTCTGCTGAAGAAAATGTCTCTTAATACTAAATTCCTAGTCTTTCCAGAAAAACAACCCACCAGAGGTCTTGCTGAAGCATTCCTGTTTGTACATGTGTTTCGTCTCAGACATAAAGCTCTGTCCCCAAAACTGCTATCATGGGATCAACTGATGATATATGTAAATTCTCTTAGAATCTTCCATTATATACAAACCTCACAAAAAAATTGGGTATTACAACCTTCGATTTCCCACTAAAAACTAAAGTTATTTAGAAGTTATTAAGTTCTTTTCCAAACAAGATATTTAAGTTCAGATTTTGGTGTGGTTTTTCAAAACCATAAGTTGTTATACTAGATAATTATTATCTTTATGAAAAGAGCAGAAAGACATTCTGATTGTCATTTCACTCACATGCTTTTACATGAGGCTGTACTTTAATAAGAGTAAATACTGTGTAACCAGAGTAATAAGGACACTCAGTTTATCAGAACCACCCTCACCCTTGACCTTCCCTGTCTAATGTGAGATCAGATCCCATGCTCTCCAGTGCACTTCTCCTTTAATCATCCAGCTGGAAGGTGTTTGTAACGTGACTCACTATTTGTGCTAACTGACCTATAATCATGATGTTTCCATTCTTAACTGAAAAAAATATTCAAAACAACAGTAAAGAAATGTTCAAAAGCATGGGTGGCAGACTTATTGAATGTTTATTTATGTGAGTAAATACTCAATTTTAAATGTTGCTCAGAGCTTCTTTGTGATTCTAATTAATTTTATTTAATTATGACCATGACTGGGGGGATGGTTTGAACAGATATTTCTCTGACCTACATAAACAGTTAACAAGACCATGAGAAAAAGATCAGTGGAGAAAGGAAAGCCTTACCTCTATTAGAATGGCTATAACTAAAAATCCACACCATGGAACAGGTGTGAGTGTAAATTACTACAGTGAATAAGAAAAAGAGCACGAGGGAGCCTTAAGAACAAGGTCAGATCTACCATGTCGATTGTTAATGCTATTCCAAGACATGTATGTACCATGTCAATTGTTAATGCTATTCCAAGACATGTATGCAAAGCAAATGAAATGTCTGCACATCCACGGTTGCCTAGCACCATGAATTACACTGTTATATATCTATGACTATACCTGTGAACGTATGTATACATGTATATCCTTAGATAATAGTGGCACATTAGTGGAAAATTTATTTAACTACAACAAGAATGGAGATTTTTCCATTTGTGGCATGGAACAGAAATATGGTTAAGGGAGCAAGGAAGATACAGACATAGAAGATGAAGTCCATGTTCCTGGTCAGACATGGGAGCAGGCTAGGCAGTACATAGATAGAGAGAGCAGAACAATGGTCACTAGAGGCTAGGAAAGTGTTAAACTGGAAATCCCAACAGAATTCTAGAAGAATTAGGTTTCATGCTCCATCCACAGCAGGATAACTATAGTTATCCATAACGAACCATTATATATTTATAAAGAAACAGAAGAGAACATATAAATACACACACATGCATGCATACATTCACACACATATATACACGCATACATATATACCACCCCTACACATGTACTTCAAGGAAACAAATTGATAAAATTTATCATTCCACTTTATATACATGTATCCAAATTTTGATTGTATTCCATAAATATGTACAGTCAAAATACATCAACTAACTAAACAGATAAAGGCAGTATCATATCAAAACCAAGATGTCACACAAGTTCATACATCTCAAATTAAAGCATTCCTAATATCGATATTTTTGAAGTTAGAGGATGATATGAAATTGATCTTCTCTATTTCCTAAATGATAAATTCTTTTTCAGTCAAAAGTTAAAACAGTAAGAAAGGAGAAACAGGAAGGAAAGGGGAAACCCTGCTTTGTTACCAGAAGCAAGAGCAAACAAGGTGAACCGTGGCCATAACCTCTGAAGTGCTAGTGCTTGCCACTGACCCCTGAGGCGAGCAGACCCTTCAGCTCAGAGCTGTGCTGAGTGCACTGAGAAGCCGACACCATGAGGACTCCAGTTGTCAGTGAACTGAACAGTCAATGGATAACTCTTTGGTGTTGGTACAGCTTTTATAATAGGAAAAATAGAAACATGGCTAGAATATTTTAATAAAACTTCTCAAGTATTAAAGTATATATATATTACTTGATAAACTAAGTAAGAAAATTAATTAAAAATATTTGTGTAAATGTTTTCTTTTAACAGATTAAATATGAATCTAGATACCTCTTTCTATGTAATGCTATTATTAATATAGACATAGGAAGTGTCATTCATTTGATTCTGAACATCACGGTAGTCTTTGATCGCTGATTTTATGAAACTATAATGAGATGACTATACCATGTTTTGTTTGTTGCTATGGTGAAATACCCTGATCAAGGCAACTTGATTCAGAAGGACTTCACTTCAGGCCACAGTCCCAAGTTCCAGGCCACTGTAGCAGGGAAGCCATGGCAGCAGCTGCTCACTCTGAGTCAGTCAGGGAGCAAAGGGAAAGGCTTCTGCATGCTTCTCTTTCTCCTTTTTTATTCAAGCTTGGACCTCAAGACAAAGAATGGTGCCAGCCACAGCTGGTATAACTCAATTAACCGAATCATTAAGATAGTCTCCCATATTCATGCCCAGAGGCTACTCTAACCTCCTCAATAATTCCTCATGGGCATGCCCACAGGCTTGTTTTTACCCACCTGGAAAATTAACTCAGACAGTTGTCCTCACAGAAACTTCACTGAGTCCATCACGACTTCTGGAAATTGTTACTTGTGTCTTCACTGATGAAATACATCATTGCACACCTCTGATCAGTATATATGCAATGTGTTTCTTAAAAAGTGGCCTTACCTACAGAAGTTATAAGTTTTCATTTAGTGTAACTGAAATTACAATGTTAATGTGTCCTTTGTCCAAGCAACCCTCAGATTCTGGATAGTTTAGCAACTTCAATCTTCCTTCCTATGCCCATCTTCACTCATTTGCAGTAAATCATCTTGCCTCTAAGGAGAGAGGAAAATTGCAGGTGTCAGATGGACATGCCTTTATTTTTCCATCTCTCGTCTCTAAATTCAGCACATTCTGCCCAGAGCCAGCTAACTAACTACACTTTCACTTTGTTATTTCCAAAACTCTGGGTCGTGTTCAATCAGCTTCCTCATTTCTGATCAATACCTTCAATAACCCCTCCACTTCTACAGCTTATAATCATATCTAAAGCTCTCTCATCTTACAAAATTTCTGTTTAGCCATCTCCTACTCCTTACCAAGACTCCATGGGGACATTCTCTTTACCATCACAGCGCTGTACTAACACAGCAGCTCTGTACAACACAGTTATCTCTGCTTTCTAGATGAGTAAGCTGAGGCACAGGGAGGTGAGTTCTCTAAAGTCACATAGCAGCAACATGGCCAAGAGTAAATCATCATGGTGTGTAAGCTTTCCTGATCATGAGCCCAAGTTTTATTACATGTTGATGATCTCCGTAGTCCATTTACACAGTCCCGAGTTCAGCCTTTTGACTGTTACTGTTGGCTATTTTCTGTCCCTATGGATGAGCTGTGTTACTGAGAACTCCAAATCCATCAACTCTTCTTAGCTTTCAAACTTTCATTGACTCCACATTACATATAATGAAAGTCTGCATATTCCTCAGAAGGCATTCATGGCTTTCCAGAACTGCTCCCAATCTAACCCTCACCCTTGCTCTGCCTGTCCTTCTATACAGTCTAGTTACAACATACTTGAGCTGCATGTGGCATACTTTGAACTGTTTCTGTCCCATGAAGAATGCAGTTCTGGTGAGAGAAGTCATTCATCTTCTCTTGAGAAGTCATTTCTCATCTGTTTCCCCACTGCCCACCAAGTGTTCTCCTAAAGTCAAAACTAATCTCTCACTCTTGTATATTCCCATAGCATTGGTTTGAAAAAAATAACTGTACCACACAATGCAATGCTGTACTGTCATCAGTCACCGACACTGTGAGTTCCAGCGGAGCTGGCCATTCCTGCACTGATACTGAAGATGGCTGTCACTCAACACAGCTGCTAAAAGGGCAGACCTCTTCCTTAAACTCAAAAGCAACATATTCTAGGGTATAAACTGATATATTACCATTGCACAATCTTAATCAGTTTGCCTAAACTGTAGCCATATAAGAAGATATTGTACTTAACTGTGAATAAAGATATACATCTTTCTTTTTAAGGTTCTAGTGAATAAACAACTCTATCTTCTACAAGAAATCTCGGCTTCAATAACTAACTACACCAAAGTAAAGAAAGAAAAAAAGATGAATAAATAAATAAATAAAGTAAAAAGTCAGGCTTGTCTTCAAGGCACAGGGTTTGTATACAAATAACCATCGTACTATAAATATTATAAAATAAGCTCATGAATCAAAGAGTAAAGTTTTAGAACCAACATCACCTGCGCTTTACCAAGTTTCTCATGTCTACATACAGGCAATGGTACCAAGGATGGTCCTTTCAAAGAGCCATGTTTATTGCAAGCATAAATCCCATGGTGCTGTATGCTCAAGGGTTCAAAAGCCGAGGGTCTTAGGTGCTCCTCCTTCCCTCATCTTTCAGTTTTGTGGGACAGTACTAAAGTACACTGCAGAAGCAGACATGGGCAACAGAAGACATGAACTAGAGCGCAGACATGAATCCCACGAGATTAGAAGTGTTTGTTTCCTTTGCAAGCATTTCTTCTTTATTCTACTGAGAGAAAGTCAGACAAAACAAACAAACAACCCCCCCCAAAACCCTCAAGTGGTTCATTCAAAGGTTTAAAATATGGCGTGGAGAGGACGCAAGGCAGCATAAGGCTGCATGGTACTGAAGCAATGTGCTACTTTATGCTACAAACAAGAGCGCTCTGTTAAATTACAAAGCAAAGCCCGACCCTTGAGAACCCTAACTTACATTAAGCTCATTTTTTGTGTGTGTCCATGTCTCAGACTGGCCTCGAACACTGTATCTTCCTGCCTCAGCCTCTTGATAATACTGTCTGACAGAATGTCACCATCTTGCCTGCACTCTGTATTTGCACAAACAGTGGCCTAAAGTTCAGAGTTTAAAAGAATTCAACCTTTAAAAAGGTAATGAAAAATTTCTGCAGAGCCAGTCACCAAACACCAAAGCAACATTGATACTGCAGCTGTAGACTAAACAAAAGCAGGAGTTGCTGGTTCTTTTAAACTTTTACTGTTTCTCTAGCCTCAAACAGGAAAAGCATTTTGGAAATACAGGGCTCATTAAAGAAGTCCCCTTAACCACTGTTAGAGCTCCTGGTTTCTGCCTTATATGTGGAATTCTAAGAAGAGACTGAGTGGCCATTTTCATTCTACTTTTCGATAGTTTATAATCTTATACTGTAAAGGGAACAGCTGACATCTGACACTGCAAAGTTTACATAATATGTCAAGTCACTGGCAAGCCTGAGTTAGATAAGGAAAAAGTGCAACACATGCACTTCACTTTTCTTTCTGAATTCATATTTCAAGTAAACTCATGGTTTCAAATAAATCAAAATTATTTAATTTAAAATAATACCATATTAAGTCCCCAAAATATCTAAACAAAAACAAATCTCTAAAAATGTTTTAAAAAAATAATTCTGAGTTAAGAAAACAGTATCTCCCTGCTTCCCTACATTACAAGGGGCAGGTAATAATGACCGCTCAAATGACAACGTTGTCTTTGTTAGCTCTGCCTCAACAGAACCAAAGATTTCCTGATTACAGCTTTGTAATTTAAGTCAACTGAGAAGATATCTGGCGAAGGGAAACCCAGAGGAGCCTGAAGGGCAGCGTTTAAGTGGACTGTATCCCGAAGTTTACTCTCCAGCCCGGGACCCTGTAAACAAGAAGGGCTCCGACAGCACAGCCCGGCTCGGTCATGACCTGCTCCACTGTATGTAATAGAGAAAGTGGGGCTGCAGTCAGACTCACAGGCTTCTGCTTCACCTTCCGGCTCCTGTGATCACAGAGGAAGTGTTCTCTCTGTACTGTAGCTCACTGTCACCATTTTTAAACAGTCGCTTTTTTATTGTAATGAGCCAATTATGAGCTAGTCACTCAAGCAGTCATTAACAATAGATTTTTTAATTGCATTTTTAATGAATTTTATTTTGGATAAAAGCCCTTAAAAGTACCTATGGCAAAGGGTAATCATACATTGAATTAACTGCAAAAGCTGTTTAATAATGACTTGTCTTTTATTTACTACAACAAAATAAATTCCAGTGAGAGTGCTCAAAAACTGACAGTGTCAGAGAAAAGAGGTTGGGGGTGGGAAACACAACTGTATTCTGCACTCTTCAAAATTTTAAACAATAATATGCCTTTATTGCATTCTGTTACCTCCTTGTTTGTTTCAATTTTAAGTTACAAAATCTTTTTTGCGAATATATACTCTGACTGTATTTAGAAAATAAGTTTTATAACATTACTCATAAATTATTGATACTTTGTAGAATTATAAAAAATCTGATATATAAAACAATAAATTTAATGTACTCAATCTAAAGATGTATTTATTCAAAAGCCATGTTAAATTTATTTTTAAAGTCATTTTTTAAACAAAATCCTATCATATAAAAATTTTCATATTAAGGTCTTTTATGTATATATGAATAGAAATGTTTTATGCTGAAGAAAAAAGCAATCTTAATGAAAACTTGAATAATCATAATAACCAATACAGCAGGTAATTGTATATGTAAGGTTGGTTGTTGAAATCTCCTGTTTGTGGACAGAGGTCTAAATTTCAAGAGTCTGTGAATATTTGCAGAAACAATGATGGAAAGATTAGCATAGCAAAGTTTAAGAACCGCTTTTTAACTAAAAATTAAAACCCAAAGTAATTTAAAACACTATTCTAGTCATGCTATATAGTTCTGAATTACTGACATTAATTTATTACCATTAAGCCATAATTAAGAGCTCTCTAGAAAACACTATTCAGTAAATCCTTAATTAGAAATTTTTAAGGATATGTGGTATCAGAAATTCTTCCCTGGAGGTTATGGACATCACACATATACTGGTTGGGATCTAAAGTTCTTAATCTGTTAAAATGATTTGTGTGTACAATGAAAAAAAAATATATATGCTTTCTTGACTGTTCAAGGTCTTTAAAACCTTGCATTTTCCGACTCAAGAATGGGCCGAGACTGAACGCAGCAGGCTCTGAGGAGAGCTGCTCAGCCTCTGGTTAATTAATCTTCAGGCTGAATGACAGCATGCCTAGGGGCATAGGGCTGGCATCCTACACAGGGTCCCAGTGTGCTTCAGCCTTGGACAGCTGCATTCTACAAGCCAGGACTTTGCCCAACAAATTGCAGCAAGGCCTTTAGAGCCTTCCTTCCTCTACCTGAGACAAGCAATTTAATTAAGGTAATTTCTCTCTATCTTAAGTTTAATAATCCTGAGGCTGAGGAGAGATCAGCACATCTACGCCCTGAGAGGAGTAACTAGTTGCTCCAGCACCTTCTTCACCCAAAAGGCTTTCTTGCAGGACATAATGAAAAGGAAAGAAAGAAGTGCCATACCATGCTCAGAAATCTCTAAACACGCACCTTGTTTCATTTAAAACAAAACAAAACAAGACTGTAAAACTCAATCTTTAAGAATGCAGTTTAATGAATCTAGTGGTTTCCATTTCACTAGGCTTATAATTTTTATATGATAAAACATGAATCAAATATGTACCTCAGACCACTTTGTAAATTACTAGTACCTGATCTTAAGCCATGTAAGGCTATGTTTTAGCAATAGGATACAAACAATGTTCTCCTAATCCTTTTTACTGTCAGAATGAAACATATTTCAAATCATGATAAAATCACCACATTATGAATGTTAATATCATTCTGAGAAATAGAATTTCTTGTGACTAGAAAAGACCATCCCTTTAGGGAGAAATGTTGTGTTAAAGTGGATTACACTCTTAGTAGTATAATGGAATAGCTCCTACCTAGTCCCAGATGGAAAATCAAAATCTGCATTTAAATGGAAATATTTTAAAACAGATAGGACAAAGGAATGCCTATTTCTTTATATTCTAGAAATCCAGAACAACAATAAGAACTTCTGGGGAAGGCTTTAGTTCGTTGATTTTGCTTCTGTGTCCCCTCATTTCTATGACAAGCATGCAGCATAACATAATTTCACAGCATTGTGATTAACATACACTATATGCACCTATTATATCAAATTTGCAAATTGGATCAAGAAACTGGGCTGTACAGTTACCAGAAACAGATATGTGGTTTAGGCTTAGGTAGAGTTAAGAATGAGCCTTTTATTTTCTTCCTATTTTTAACCTGGTGTTTTATAAGTAATTCTTACAAGGCAATAGCAGTTTGTTGAAATCAAATAAAATCTGAGTTTCTTCAGCATTGACTCAAATCACCACGATCGTTAGAGAAAGAAGAAGCAAATGCCAGGCAGTACTGTAACAACTGCTCTCTGCGACCTGAGAAGATTATTTTCAGTTCTTCAACAGTTAGGGCAATTTTCTTAAATCCTCGAGGAGCCTGACAGCACTGCACATTTCTTAATGCCTGCATTTACTTTTACATTATAAAACAATAAAACAGCAGGATAATGTTCATGTCGTTTAGAGACTTGTAACATTACCACAAATAATTCTACTGTATTATGGCAAAACATGAGCTTTTTAAGTGCGGGCTGACTAAAGAAAAGGTAATCTATATTCATTGAAATCACAGAGACAAATAAGGTTGGAAATATAACTTAAATGTTGTTACCTAGTTCTAAAGGAGGTTTAAAAAAGGGGGAAAAAGGAATGCTGGATAATTTTTTGTTCTAAATTAAAACACAATTAATCTTGAAGCATAGCCCTTGCTGGTAAGGAAAAGGCCTCCAACTCTTCCTCCTCCGAGTTTAGAGTAGGAACATTTGCCTTCATCAGTCACATCTGGGAGGTCAATCATTTTTCTCATGAGTACATAAACCAGAGCTTTACCTCAAAGACAAAGGTGTTTTGTTGATGGTTACAGCTGACTATCGGACTGCTCTGAGCAGGTTAACCTGAAGAATTTGTTCAAATAATCTCTTTCTGTAATGAGTGCATCTTCTCATTATGCTGTAGGTTCTGATACACTGACTCATATTGCAAGTTCTGTCCAAGTTTGTTAAGGGAAGTCTGTGGCTCTGTTCACTTAGGAGACACAAAACGCAGCTCATTGAAAAGCACAGCAGGGCCAACAACAGCTTTCCAGGTGTATGGGGTGACTGTCTCACTGTCAGCAGACAACTGATTCAGTATGACCAAAGAGGATTCTTCTGGTAGTAACCATAGGAATGACAAAGAGTAACAAGCATTCCACAAATGAGCTCCATCTCTGATCCCAATTACCCATCTTACCTCTCACCTTTCACCTTTACCCTCCCCTTAAACTTCTAGAAAAGATTTCAACCTTCAATGGGTGTTTAGTTTATAAATCTAATTATGAAAACAATTGTAATTCATGTCATCAGCTTTAGTAGTCTACACTGGTGAACAAATTTTAGAAGTCCTGTGTGGGAAACAATAGAAGATCAAAGAATCATAATTTCCTTTTAAACTCTCTATGGTTAAAAATTTCTCAAAATGCAGAAAACTGAGGAGATGTGGAAATTAGGTTTTAAATCTTGGGTTTCATAGTTAATATGTAAATGAACTTTCTCTTAAATTCAAATACTCCTATGTTAAATGAATGGCATTCTGCTTTATCTGGGAATCAGAGTTTCAAACTGGAATACTCAACAGATTCAGACAACCAGCATCACTGGGGTACATGTCAAAATTTCCCCACATACACTAGCTGAATAAGAGCCTGACATTTTAATAAGATTCAAGATGATGCATCTGATAAAGTTGAAGACTGCAGTCTAGGAGTGTAACTGGTTCCCCATTATTCTTCACAGTGAGTTAGAAAACAACCAGGAGCAGAACAATCTGTACTCATAAAACCACAAACCTTGGAGGAGGTGAAAGAAAACACTTCAGCACTGAAACCAAACACTCTGAACTCTCTCTCTACTTAATTCTTGTCATTAATACGTATATATATATATGATACATATATATATATACATATACATATACAAGCTCATGTGAAGGAGGAGAGAAAAGGACACTAAGGACATAACAAAGCAGAAGAAGAGGAAGAAGTTAAGAGGCACATGGAACTCTCGTGGTTGGCACAATACAGATATACGTGTAGAGTAGAACACTAGTGAAAGAAATGCAGGCAACCAGCTGGAGAAGACTTGTAACATTCCTTCTTAGAAACACCTCCTCACACACAAAAACCCACTCTTAGACTAACACATGTGCATGGACACATGCCTACCCACACATACGCACACAGATTCATACCTTCTCAGTCAAGTCACTCAGTAGTAGAACCTCATATTGCACACAAGCAACTGCTCAAAATAGCATTATTACAAAAGTGCTTTGGAAGCTAGTGCTTCCTAGTTCCCCAACACCAGAAAACACAGAAAGAACTGGTTCGGAGGAACAGGAAACAGATAGAAGTAGTTACATTAAATAACGTATAGTAATCATTATCTAAAGTAAGCATTGTTTTGTTCTTATGAAAAGAAGGATTACAGGAGTAAGTCTAGGAATTGAATTAATAGGGCACTATCATTTCATTTCCTTGTTTTTAATGTCGAGGTAGAATTGCTAACACTAATAATAAAAGTTAACAAGAAAATAAGGAAAACACAAACTATGTTCTGTCATAGTCAGCAGACATAAAATGATGGTTTAAACATACAGTAATAATTTGCATAATGTTAACTCTCCTTAAAATTTTACATTTGACACAAAATACATACTCAAAATGACTACTTTGATTAACTCATTATTATAATTTATTTACTGAGGTAAAATTAGAAATCATGTCTAAATGTTCTTGAAGTTAGTGATGCTAAAAGAAAATAAGTTAGCTGACATAGCTATGGCCAGATATTGGGGGGGGGGAATCCAATGGAAAAATAATAATTAACATCACACCTGTATCCTTAAACACCATTCACAGGTGTCCGTCTACACGGCACATTGTAGTGCATAGTATACTAAAAGTCACCCCACGTTGTAGATGGTTACTTCTTAGAGCTAGTTCTATCAAATTACCAGAACCTGACTTTTCACAAAGTGAGGGAGATCCTTTGAAGCTTTGAAACACATGACTAAACAATTCTAACACACATCTCTCTAGTTTTATTCCAAGAATAAAATACAGGCAAACAGGAACAGAATGCTATTCTTGACTTACACTCTTCAAATCCTAGGGACTATAAAACAGAATTCCAAGGTAAGGGTTCTCAAGTGAATAAAGACTTAGAATTTTAAAGTATAAACAATGAACATATAAGTGGTCATAATGTCCAAAACAACTACACAGTAACTATCAGCAAGCTTAAAAATTGATTATCAAAGATTTTACTCCTTTAATTTTGTCTAGAAATACATCTAGAGAATTAATTTTTAAATGGCAATAATTTATGCACCCATATCAATGTGCTATTATTTATAGTAGAAATTACATTCAACCTAATTTACAAAATTAGGGAATCATTAAGGAAATTATTATACAGCCATGTGATAGAATATTAAGTAGCCATTAAATTATATTCATGAAGATTTTAATGGCATAGAAAAAGAGCCTTTGTATTTTGGTTAAAAAGACAAAGTACAAAGTTCTACACATGCACACACATGTGTATATATATATATAAACATATACATATATGTGTGTTTTGATAAATATATATGAAAGTATGTCAAAATATTAACTCCAAATGGTTAAATTTGAGCATATCTCCATATGTTTTACATATTTATTTTCTTTAATTTAGAAAACAAAATTGTGCTAAATGCCAAAGAAAATTGAGAAAAATTTAGACAATAAGAAAGAGGCAATGAAGAATGTGGATGAGGAATGTAAAAAGTTACAGTGAAACTATTCCACTCATCAAGAAAGTATGGGTCTGGGCACTTGGACACATTCTGTAATCTCAGAACCAGTAGGTAGAGCCTGAGTTCAAAGCCAGTCTTGTTATACCAAGTTGGAGGACACTACAAACTACATGAAACCTTGTCTCCCCAAACCAAAAAGACCCAGGGGTTGTACACAGCACAATCAGAGATTAAAATAATAGAGAAACATTTTATATATCTATATCTACATATAGATATGTATATATATATATATTCAAATTCATAATTAGACAAAGAAACCCAAAATTTGTCATTAAATGGTAACATCACTTTGTTTAAAACTATCATCCGTAATAATGCAAACTTACTTTTTAAGGCAGTTTACTCTTAATCTGAAGTGATTACGAGGATTGATAACAGTTACTGTCCATAAGTCCATAATCTACTCATAAGTTACATCCCATAATTCTATGGGATGGACCTGTTTACTATGAAGGACCTGCAGCATTTTTTCCTTTTTCACAATTACAGTTAAATAGATCTTTAGTTTACCAAGATAGTGAACATTACACACTTAAATATGAACGTAACTAAACTGGCTTTTTACCAAACACTATTCTAGCTACTTTGCTGAAGACTACCTCTTTAGCAACATCCGGTCCCCTCTGCTGTTCTCAGAAGCTTGCTGAGCTGCAAGGATGCTTCACAGTGATTGCCTTTTCAGACAGCTTCATCGATGAGCTGACCCCGAGCCGACACAGCATGGAGGAAGGAAAGGGTGTGGAACCTCACAGTCATACTAAATGTTAGGTAAAAACAGGGAATGTAGTGAGTGAGTACTGATCAGTTTGTTTTTTATTTGCTTATTTTATATATCAGGGACTCATTGCAATCAATTTAGCATAAAGCACAAAGTATGCTTGATATTTTTATTACTATGCCAATTTCCCAGAAACTAGAATTGTTTATTAGTCTTTCTTTTTTTAAGGCTCTCTATACATAATTGCCTAGACAAACCATGTGAAAAGCCTGAAGAAAAAACCAACATCAAACCGAAAATCTCACCATAAGTATAAAAGTTCAAGAATTCCACCTGAAAATGAAGCTCTTTAATATAAATCTAAAATTGAAATTCACATCATGGTACCTAAGACCTTAATGGATTGTCATCCACAACAGTTCTAAATATATACAAAATAATGAGATTAATTAGATGAAACTTCATAAATAGAGGTATCTCTTATCACAAGGCAACTAGTGTAAAAGATGGACACAGAACAATAAATAAAGAAAAGATACAGACAGAAGCAACTGGTGTTTATCTATGGTTTTAGGACACAGAGAACTAATATCTCATGAAACTTTAGCTCTGAATCATGTGACTTAACTTTGGTAAATTTTGGTAAATTCTTTTTCCTATTTATGTAAAAGTCCTTCAAAATCATGTAAATACCGAACTATGGGGTTTGCAATATAACTCAAATAATAAAATAACTTAAAAACAAATGAACAAAACAACAACAAAAACCCTCATAATTCCTACACAGGAACAGGCAGAGTCACACGGAGCCTTCTAGAATGCCAGTAAGTAGTGATGCCGCCAGCCCTTCAAGACAGACAAGTCCTGGAGTGAGAGAATCAGCACATGCAAAGGATGCTATCATTCCAAAGACCTAAGCAAGGTTTCACCACTGACCAGAGGTTACAGGTTCACAGCTCGAACTTTCTGCCTGAAAACTCTGCTACATTCTTGGGACAGGCAATATACGTTAATCAGATAAACCTCTAGCACTTAGAAAAATGCCCAGAACATATGGAAGTAAAAACGTCAATGTAGCTGGTGCCTGCCTTTCCAGCACTGAAGAGGTTGAGGCAGGAGGATCTTGAATTCATTCCAGCCTAGGCTATATGCTAAGACACTGTAAAAACTAGACAAGAAGAACAGTGAAAAGGGATGGATCCATGCACACAAGTGAACACTAAAATAGTAGCGATACAGTGTGCAGAAACATCAAATGCTGTCCTTTCATTTTATTGAACTTCAAGGGGGGAAAACACAAACAGAACAAAATCTCTTTAGAAAGTCTTTACTTAGGTTTTTTTTCTCATGTATCTCTTCAATCTGTATCAAGCCAGCACTAAGTCAAAGCTGAAAAGCACAGGCTTATGACCACCCGCCAGTACCCAGGTACTAGGCCTGTGATGAACACTAGAAAGAAAAATGACTATGGTAATAAGGGGCATGTCCACAACACACAACCTGAGGAAACAGAGGCAGTGCGGGGGTAGCTAACCTAGACGGACCAAAACCCACACAATGGAGAACAATGGCACTACAACGTTAGGTCCTATGAGCTCCACTCTACTGCCTCAATTCAAATATATGGGGTTTTGTTACGTGACCAATACTGTAGCAGCTAACTTTTACTGATGATTCCTACATGATGTACCCAACATAGATTATCTCATCAAATACAGTAATTTTTAAACTGGAATAATATCAGTCTTCATGAACATGAAAACAACGCCAATGAACTGTTAAATAAATCAGCCACACGGTAGCTCTTAGAGCACAGACAAGGCTAACCCTGAGTGGGGTTCCTCCCTATCCTTTAAACTGAAAAACACAAATGCAACATCAAGACAAACTGACAAACATTTCTTGTTAGTACAAGGCTGATTTTCTCAAATATACAGAATTGCAAATCTTTTACTGGTCACCATTTGAATAAGTAAACTGATTCTAAACCATTTTTACAACTCCAGACAGCACTTAAGTCTCAGTCACCTGAGTGTCCCTCATCACAACTTAAGTCTTCAACAGAGGGAGAACAGCCCCTGCCTGATCTTGATGGTTCTTAGGATATGCCCTACCCTGAAAAATCCCAGCACTCATACCTTTTATGTGAAACATTACACAAGGCTCTACCCAAATCTTGCTTATGTGCCATAAGACTTTGAACGAAAAGAATACAGTCAAAGATTATGTCACATTTCTCTCATGGAACACTTATGTGAAAAACAATCACATAATTCAATACCAGCTTATAATAATAAAAACCTGGATTAATAAAGAGAATGATAGCATGCTACTTTTTCCTTAGGTTTAATCTGTTTCCTTCGGCAGCAGTAAAGATCTCATTTCATTTCTCCCATCTCGAAAAAATTTAAGATGGATTTGTTTTGAAGACTGCTATAAAATTATCATTGACATTTTAATTAAAAAAAGAAATGTATGTAGAATAAACAGGACGTTTCTTCTTCCACAGTCGGCAGTGGCTGCTCCTGCTTCTTTGTACACTCTGGTAAATTATGCAGGATCTCACCAAGGAGAGCAGCTGTATTTCACTGTCCTCAGTAATGTAGTCTACATTTATCACTATTTTAATTAAGCACATTCTTAATTTGGTACTCTTACTGCAAAGAACCTCCCCCAACCCCCGGCCAACTCTTTGCCTCCTTCTCTAGCAGACAGCATCTTGTTAGTCTTGTAAGCTACTCTTAAATTTTAAACATGCATCTTAATGCAACCGATCATTATTAAAAAAAAAAACTATTGTACTTTATTAACTTTATCATTTGCATTTTTCTGCACATAACATTTCTATTATAATGAAGAAATTGGTACATTCAAGGTTCTCAAGTTAACCCCATCAATTCACTAAATATAACATATACGATTATAATGCCAAATTTAAAATTAAACAAAATCATCATAAAACATGAATAAATGCTGTAACAGTGAAAAGACTGAGAACACTGAACATTGAGAAGATGCAATTCAGAGGTTCTCTGTAAGACTATTTTTGTTACTGGGTCACCTACAATGTCTAAAGCTTCAAGTAAACCCACCTATACCAAACTGGCAGCCGCTGACCAACAGCACTTAAGCTCTGAACATCTGCCATTTACTTTCTATTATTGCTTGTGGGCCAAATAATTCAGTAGAAAACAAATCTCTCACTATAATGCATGTATGCTTGTTTTAGATGTTTTGAAGTAAAAATACTTACGAAATGTTACATAGGCATGTTAGATTGTACATTTTATACATATGAAATTTCAAATTGTACATGCATAAGAAAGACTGATGTTCAAAAATTCTGTATGCTGTATCCTTTAACTGGCCGTCTTTTAAATGCCTGGTACAGTATTAGCTGGGAGAAATTGAAAGACATATAAAACAAAAGTGTGTTAGCCATCCAAAGGCACAGAGAACAGGACCTTTGCTTTCTAACTCAGCTCTTTGAATGACGAGGGCCCTGGACACTCACCTCCACTTTAACTGCACAAAACACTTTCATCTATTTTCTCTACCGTACTTTGTGCTTAGTAGTAAACAAATGTTGTTTACTGAGTGAAAGTGTCCTCAGTATTATCTCCCAAAGTTCACTCAAGCTCAGCATTCACATACTGCTAAGTATGTGAACAGCTAGTAAGATTTAGTTGATAAAGACGCTAGTCTAAGATGTTTGAAAATGGCATTTTAGGGAGTTGAAAGTCAATGCACATGTAATTTTGCCACTCCACATTTTCAAGGAATTCGGTGCCAAGTTTCAGATTCACATAAGTCACCAGAAGTTTCAAGAGAGGAGTGTTAAAACAGTGTGCATTAAGTGTGTTCTAGATTTCATACTGAGATGTCTGCCTATTAAAGTAATTTACTTTGCTCTGTGAAATTTGAAAATTACCATTTGAAAAATTGAAAGTACCCACACAATCTATACATAGTATTTCCAATCCTTTACAAAACCCTTAAAGGATACGCTATTCCTACTTTACAAATTAAAAATAAATAAATAAAAATAAAATAGGTTCAGATATTTAGAACTCTGTTTAATATACTGTTTAGTGAAAATTACAGAATATAGGAATCAAATATACAAATGCAAATTACAGAATACAGAATCAAATATAGGTTGATTTGATTTTATTAAAGCACCTTTAGAAGTATAATAAATTCAATCTATAAAATATTTGTCTTCTAAAAATGTTAAACATGATCTCTGCTTTTATAATCAATTATAAAATTCACATATTTAGTTCTGTTTCAAATGAAAGACTTGGCTATCCACTTGGACAAGAACAATCAAATACTAAATACGTAAGTAACCAAAGGGAGAAAGGGAAATCTACAATTTAAATCAATGCTAATGAATGAAAAATACTTTAGTCATTATGTAACTGCCTTGGTTTGAATTTAAATAATCTCGTGTATAAAGCTTTGGTTATCCAATTCCAGAACAAGTAAAAGTTAAGTTCTAGGCAGCCCACTAAGATCCCAATTAAGAAGTAAGTACAAAAGAATTAAATTATTTTTAAATACTCTTATTGGAGTTCAGCCTCAAAAAGATATTTTATGAAGAGGCCATGCAGCTTGTAAGATTCCTTCGATCTCAAAGTACTCTGATTAGTGTCTGATAAAACTGGGTTAGCAACAAGAGGTAGCCAATAATTCTACATGAAAACTCGGAATGGTCTTTTGTTCCCTCTATCTAATGTAAAGCCAGTAGTGAAAAACAAGAATGTCTCCTTGGGAAAAAGGGATCTCTTGGTTGTTGTGGGTTTTTTGTTGTTGTTGTTGTTTTTTGGGGGAAATTAAATTTAAATAACTTGCTCTATACCTGACATTGCAAATCCATCCACATCTATCGTTGAGCCTTAGAAGACTATAGGGGGCACTGTTGCACCAGCTTTGAAGCTTTACAATAGAAGCCTTAAGAGAAAACACTAATTTCTCTAAAGGGTCAAATGGAATGGAAATCTACTAAGCTTAATATAAAGGGAAAAAAACCAAAAGTATATTTTTTTTTCTAAGAGACTGGACTTCAATGAGGGGAAAAACTTAACAAAAACAACTGTCAGACTGAGAACAGAGCGGGCTCCGTTTCATTTTCCTTTGTGGTGCTTTCCCAAGAAAGGTAACTAATCATAGCACCTCCTTATCCACTGCAAACAGCACCCCACTGCAGAGCCCTCCTCACAATCAATAGGAAAAGGAGTGTGGCACCTCCTGGATCCTTCCATAATTCTATCAGGAGAAAGAATGCCGCCTGTTTGCATACTTTGTCTGAAAGGCCAATTGCATCTGTCCCCTCTTTGGGTAAAATGACAGCCACAGATCAATCATTCTCACGGAAAGTAAACACTGGAGAAAAGCAAAACCTGAAAACTGAAATCCTCACCTTTTAAAACAATTTATTACACAGAAATACGCAAATTCAGAACATAATTTAAAAATGCAAGTTTTCTCAATACCATCTACTGGACAACAGTGCCATGATCTAAAACAAATGTTACCCACAGTAACTTACAAACCTAGCAATTACATATGGATACTATTCAATAAAAATTCACATCATTTCTGTCACAATTTTTTGACAGTAAATTCAATCATAAGCAGTACCAATCTTTTGATACCTATGCTTTCAATATATACAATAAAACTAGTATATATAAAGCTTCGATTATATCACCATTTAAAATTTTTTACACTTCTTTATTTAGCCAAATTTAATTTTTGATACCACCAATAACATAAAATTATTTCATTTGGATAATTAAAAACTAATTTCCTGAATTACTGAACCTCTGTAAAGAGATATTCACTAGTTATGAGAATGGTAATTAAGAGATAATATGTAAAAGGAGGCAAGAAGATAATCCTTTAATACACATCAAACATACCACCACTACATCCATGACATAAATCACCATCTACACAGGTACTATCATAAAGCTTGGACCCCTAATATAAAATCCAAATTTCCCTAGAAAAGCTACTATATAACACACCTTTTGTTACTCTCCAACTTCCAGGGAGATTAACACCTTCTCTGAAATCAAAGCACAGAACTGTAAAAGTGTTAAGAATTCTACAATAATAAGTCAACCTGCTTGTAAATCAAAAATAGGGGAAAGGGATTTAGACTGCATGAAGATTTCATTTTAGTACAAAAGCCTCAGTTTAACAAGTTATTTTCAGCCAATAAAAGTCAAAAGTAAAGCATTGTTAAACTTGCTGGGACCGACTGAGGCTTTAACTTATTAGCTTAACCAAAATGCTATTTGAGTACTACTCCCTTAAATTATTAATTTATGAGTTTTACTTAGCCTTCTCCTGAGGCAAGGCGGTTTGTAGGTATGTTGAATGCATGTAAATAAACAGAAAGCTTTTACAGGGGTCTAAACATAACAAAGCAACCCCTTTTAATGAAGGTTGAATGTGCAACCCCATGAATCAAGGTTATAGAAATGGACTATATCTCTTTAAATATCTGGAAGACCCTCTAGGAAGTCAATAGACGAATTTAGAAATATTAAACATTAGCCTATTGTTTTTTCATTGATTGGATAAAATAAATGCTTTCAACAAAATCAAAGTGCTGTTGTAACTATGAGTCACATGTGTTTTCAAAGAATCCTAAGACAGACTGTCTCAAGTTGTGGACAGTGTACTTGGAATGGTCTTCTCCATCTACCACAAGGATAACTGCAAACACAAGCTGACAACAGCCTTTTGATAGAATTTTAACCAGGTATTTCAGTTTACTATTTTACAAACATAGCATCTGAAATGACTTTTTGTTGAGTCTCATTTGTGCAGAGCTTGACTGTGAGCAATAGATGCTAGGAGGATGCTGCAATGTTGATTCACGCACAACCATTTTACTTAACTACGCTGGATAATAGCAGTGCTCCTGAAGGAGTATAAAAAGCAAAGTGATTAGCAGTCATTACCGTTAATTAGTGCTCACATTACATTACTTGGGATGAATCTCCTTTAAGCTGAATACACAGAAAGTTTATTTTTGCAAGTTTTCCAAACTATGCCTAGGTAAGTGTCGGGGTAAACCATCAACTACCAGTGAGGAGAATAAAAAACAGGGACAGAGCAGCGTGCAATTAGCATGTCTATATTTTTAAACAGGAAGAGGGCTGAGAGGAATGAGTAAAACTGGAAACTCATACTTCACATTCTGCAATCTCACTGATAAAAGGAGGAAATGTGTGTTTATCAAACTTGCTGTGAGTGCACAGTTCATTTGGAGTCCTGTAAACAATCCCTGGCTGCCCGTTTCCAAATGCATGTGAAAGTCTTGGGGATTCAGAGCAACACATTGAGCAAGCAAGGTCACTGTAGTGATGCCCTGGAAATGGGAAATTAGGAAAACGTGGCAATCAGAGGGCTAGGACCGACCAGAAAAAGCCCCGAGGCTGGCTTACCATCTTTCACCACCAGCCAGGCTGTCTCTGCTTATTCAGTATTAACACAACAGGGCTGCGAGTGAATGAAAATAACTCCACACACCTAACGAGGACACTGGCTCTCTTGTTTAGAAAATGACAGACATTTGTCACAGAAAACAAAACAAAAATCTCTCAAACACAGCTTCCATAGACCAGCTCCAGAAGGAAAACAGCCTCCTCATGGACTTTCAGAGGATATGGGAATGGCTGACATCCTGTTGGTTATTATGGTTTCTTTCCCCCATATCATTCTGGACATTTAAAAATACCAGCCAAATGTTCAACAAAGAAGCCCCAAAGCAAAGGATGCCTGACAGAAGACAAAAATACAGGTTCTGCAAAAGCAAACATTGTTAATACTGTCCATTTAGATAATTGAACCACACGCTTCAGGTATTGTTCCCCATATGCACTATACAAACGCACCCTACAGAAATACTCCTACACCAAGTACTGAAGACGTATTTTCTTACTCCGTATTATAGACAATTTTTTGAAACTTCAATCTTGATGCCATACAACGTTCCACCATATGGATGCATCATAATTTTGATAGCCAGTCATTTATCAATTTTATATATATCTTATTTCTTTAAGATAAATCTCCCAATTGGAAGCACAAATTGTGACTGATGAGTTCTGCTAAATTATCCTCCAGAAAACTTGAACCTATATACATACAGGATTCCAGGAAAGCAATAATAGAACTCACTTTTGAAGACCAACATCTTGGTAGTTCTAGACTTCTTTTTCACATGTCAAATTCTTTCTTTGTACAATGTCTATTCAGATTCTTAGTTCCTATCACTATTTAGATACATCGTGCAACACAGCAAAACAAACCAGCCAAGGGATTCTCTTATCAAATGCTCATTTCACCAAGGAGGCACTTAGTATGAACATTTAAAGACCTTCTTAAGGTTGATAAATGAGCACATCTTAATACACATACGTGTATATGCATGTTATACACACATATATACATTTGAATTACAGATGTATTTTTTTACCCCATGTAAAAAAAATAAAAATTCTTTTGGAATTTCAAACATTATCTCACTAACCTACTTCTTTTTGTGAGTGGAAAAATCTCCAGTTAGTATCAAAAGCAATATTTTCTTGTTTCTGTGGATACTTTCTTATTGCACGATGGTGTGAACACGTTTTAATATGTTAGTTATCTTACTAGAGATATCAGTGAAGTGAAGGAAGAAAACTAGAACTATCAATGATGGATAAGATCTTCCTGCTTTTCATCTTGAATCAAGGTTTTAATAAAATGCACCATTCTGGTAAGACACATTAAGTATAAGAAAAACAAATTAATTCATATAGAGAATGCCAATTGAACTCAAGTCTGTAAGCATCCTATGCAAACCTCTACCTCTCTACCTCCGAGCCATGTTCCCAGCTCCAAAGGTAGCCCAGTGTCTCCAGCATAGCCTACTAGTGAGCACCACCATATCTGGCAGTTTTGTAAAATGTAAAAATAAGAGATATTAGGGTGTGTCATCAGGCAAACAGGACTGCCGGCAGATCTGACAAGCTGGGTTTGATCCATGACCCCACTTGGTAGAAGTAAAGTATTACCCTCTGACCTGAACAAGTATACTGTGGAGAGCACGCATGCACACACACACACACACACACACACACACACACACACACACACACAAATAAATAACAAACTAAATGTAAACACTCAAAATATGTTTTTTGTAAGCAGCTTTCTGGCAGGTCTTATTTTCCCACACTTCTTACCCTGGAATGAGGCTATCATGCAACTTACTCTGGTGGGATAGTTTCATCTAAGGGAACTACTTGGGCCTGAAGACATTCTGCCATGCAAGTATATTGTAAATTTAACTCATTTTGCTTAAGGAATAACATTTTCATAACCAGCTTTTAAAAATATACCCAATTTTGAATATTATCTAAAATTAAATAGCTTTCAGTTTATTTTGAAAAAAATGTTTTTTGTAAAATATATTAAAAACAAATAAATCAGACAAATAAAATTACTGGTGACACAGTGCATAAACTAAAATTTTATTAATAGATTTGATAAATATATAATATAAAATTATTTATTGGAGCTACTATAAATACATATATATCCTATCTTGAACCAGCACACCGATACACAATCAGTCCCTACAAAATCCTTTGAGGAGTTATGATCCAAAATTACTCTGAAAGCCTAGGAGATCAACACGAACAGATTATATCAATAACTGAATTAAGGACCTTATGTACCTTATGTTCCAAGTCACATGACTACCATCTTCCTTATCATCAATCTATAGAGCATATTGGATTACACTGTACATGCACTGCTATAATAATATTCCAACACGACTACAGATGCATGTCCTATCACATTTTAGTTGTATAACCTTGGACAAGTTACTTAACTTGTATCTCAGATTACTTATCTTTAAATTGAACATACTAAACCTATTGAGATAATGTGTGGATTGTAAGAATAAGACTGTGGATTTTTCAGTACTCAATACAAAGAAGAAAAAATTTGAATGATTGATAAATTATGGAAAATACTCAAGTTATAGTAAGGCAAAATGTTTACAAACGCTAAGTTCTAAGAGAAATTTTGCCCTTAATTTGTGATAGAATTGACTATGTGATTGATGAAAATCATTAAGAACATTCCTAGAAAGAACATATAACAGAACAGTTAAGTATTGTTCATACTTAGGACATTACAATGAATGCTGAAAAGGGCCAAAAGTGAACAAACACGCATTTCTAGTTCAAAGTTGTGGGTGAATAGAAAGAATATGCTATTCTTGTAAATAATGAAGTATGGCATAACAGAATAACTACTCATAAAAGCAATATCACAACTCAGAAAAGAGAAAGTAAGTCTTAGAGACATCAGGAGTGATGTAAAAGATATCAGTGCCCCTCACCCTCTAATGCATAACCCCATAGGTCTATTTTCTGACAGCCCGCTCTGCCCACCATAGCTCCTTTCACAGGCCTCAGCCACCATCACTTCTTTTCTTCGTCCTTTGAGGCTCATGCATGGTGATCCTCCACCACAGCTTCCCAACACTTGATCCAGAGGTCTAAGCCAGCATCATGCTCACTAGTCCCTATTACTCTATACCTGCAATCTTAAAATGACATTCTTTAATATCTTCTGTGAGATCATAATATTTTTCTAGACATTTCCACAGCATCCTCATCTGTTCTAGCCACACGTGAATCTTTATTTTCTGCCAAGTTCCAGAAGGCCCACTGTTCACCATCAGAGACACAGCATATCAAGTGATACAAAATCAGAGAATCACTGATTTCCAGTTAAAGGTCATATTCTTGGGTTAAAAGGTTTTCTGAAACTAATGGTTATAAACTCAGTTTTAAACTATAAAAAAGAGTGAGTACTATTAGACCTAAGATGAAACATAGAACTCACTCCCTACAAATTTACTTATACAAAAGTCAGCATAAAATCCACTCTTTCACATTGAGAAACACCATCTTAAAGAATCATATTATCCTCCACAGAAAGCCACAGATCCAACTGCTACTAGATGTCTATGATCAAGCTCTGGTTTTATGGCCTTTCAAAGTCAGAAGCATTTGGATGAGGCTTTAAAAAATCACTAAAAATTGCTAGAGACCAAGAAAAAAATGTGTAAAGCAGCTAAATTATTACTGGCTCAAAAATGGCTTTAATCCTTTGAAATGAAGAAAGGTTGCCTTCTTTCTAACCCTTAGAAATTGTTTTCTTCTTTTTTGAAATGTTATTTTTCTTGGGTATTTTATGTATTTACATTTCAAATGTTATCCCCTCCCCGCTCCCATTCACCCTCCCCTGCTTCGTACTACCTTTATTTAAAAAGTTACACATGCTAGACAAAGCATAAATGATGCATATAAACAGCTGTTTAAAAATACTGTTTTCCTTCAAAATGGTATAAATGATGTTTAAAGGTAAAAACAAAAGCTGCCAAACATTTTGCTGTAGAGGAGAGGGAGAAGGTAATGGTTATTCCTTTTGGTTGTGGTTCAAGTTTCATTTAATGTTATTCCTAAAAAATATTGAAATAAAATCTTGTATGATTCTAATGGGGGAGACTGTTAGGCACTAAAATTTTCATTTATTTCTGAAAAAAAAATGTGACCTTTCATCAGAAAATGCAACTTAATTGAAATAGCAACAGTGGCTTTTGGGATGAAAGGGACTGGTAGAAAATTAGCATAAGGGTCTTTATGGAAACTGCTTTCTAGGAAAATGGCTACAAGGAAGCTGGTCCTAAAACAATGGCCAGAGGCCGTTTCTATGGTTTCTAAACCAACAGTAAGCTAAGCAGCAGAAGAATCTTCTTGAAGAAAAAAAAATTGGATGTGTGATAGTTTCTTTTTGATTTGTCAACATCCTTTTATTGATATTTAAGGTTGACTGACTTTTGTCCAAAGTTAGATCACTAGACAGGTTCATCCATTCAGCAACTTAAACTTCATAACTATGTGCAGAGCAGCAACTGACCAAATGCATCATGGACACCACAAAGAGCTACGATGCTTTGCTGCTGCTCAGCGATCTCTGCGTAACGAGCATGTCATAGTTTCTTTACAGGACTTTTCACGTTTTTCATATTCTTTATATTCTCTTACAAAAATTAAGTCCTTTAAACTCAGTTCATCTAACTTTCAAAAGGAATTCCTTGCTTAAAGCTCTTTACAAATGAATTAATGGAAATACACTCCTTCAATATTACAGATAATGTAGTTAATTTCTAAAGATAATAATGAAGTTAAATTCTAAAAGAATAAAGTCCAATGGAAAAATAACGAATTATGAAGACTGGTATCTTTATGTTTATTTCTCTCTATCTCTCGTGAGAATAGGCCAAGCATCAGAGCACTCATGTAGGACACTAGAAAGGAAAGATTCTGTCATATGCCTTAGAAAGCTGAATTACACAGTGAAGGAGTGTAAAGGAGACCCCAGAGAGGCAAACCCATAGGTGATAAATGAATCAGGATAAGTTCGACCCAATCTATAGTATATGATGCCATCATGAAATGTTCCACAACTGGATAACTATCATTGTTTTCTCTTCCACATAACTTACTACTAAAGATAATAATTGTTATGGTTTTTCTTGGTGCTCATTTACAACAGCTATTAAATATTACTATTGCATTGGAGCTCTGTATACTACGAAATAAAATTACTCCATTTAATGCATTATTTTGAGAGTTAAGGAATAAAGGGGAAAAAAAAGACCCGAGACTGACCATAGAGATGAGAGGAAAAGGGAAACTAAAACTTAACTAATCTACCATCCTTGCTTTAGAGACCTTAAGAGGCATCCCAGGGCTCAGTGGTTAAATGTACTGGCTGCTCTCCCAAGTGAGTGGGCAATTTCCAGCACCTACACGGCATGTCACATCACCTGTGAGTCTAGTTCTAGAGCAGCCAACACTATCTTCTGGACTCCACGTGGACTCCACATGCACACTGTACAAGGAGATGCAGGCAAAGCAGTCACATAGATAAAATAACAAAAATTCTAAACAGGCAATTACACATGTTCTTGAAGGAAAGATGGATTGACACTTTGCATACAAGTGAGTGAATACGAGATGAACAGAGTTCAATATAATGCCCCTTCTAATCCACAACTTCTGTAGTCTCATAAGGAAAAAAAAAGATACAAATCCAACCTTTCAAGTTATTTACAGCGTCAAATAAACAGGGAATATGGCTAAGGATGAAAGATAATTTGAAATTGTTTTGCAGGAATCCTAACCATCACAGTAGCAAAGATAATTTTTACTGAAGAGAAATATAACTAGACATACTTAAGAAAAATAAATATCACCAGAATTTATAATAAAGTATAGACAGCAAACCATGGGAGACACACCACAAATACAGCACAAAGGCAGGAGCAATTCCCTTACAGGCCTAAAGCCAGGTTCTATCTGTTACGGATGCCCAAGGGCTATGAAACCTATCAACTCTTTATTTTGCGTGATTTAACCATGAATAACTTTCATATGTAATTACAACAGTAATTTGAATCTGGTATCTACATGGGATGTTATTATGATAGACTACACTACTATCAAGCACTTTGTATCTTTTTGAGAATTTACACGAATTATTTTTAAAAAACAAAGACAAACCATTTTAGGTGATATATATTTCATATATTTTTAATAAGAGATTGTTAAATATTCAATTAAAAGAACTACCAAGATAAAAATTTATTTCCATTAAGTTCAGTAAATGACTCCAGAATCATATGAAGCAGGCTGTAAACCATCCTGCCTGGGATTAAGGAGAAAACAGAATGCCATAAAATTTAAAAGCACAATATTTATAATATATGGCTACATAATTGACTTTGATTATGAGTGTTATCCAGTAAAAGCTGTGCAAATTAACTATGAGACTGTGCATTTAAGATGTATAGATTTCTTGTCACTATTGAGTCACTGTCAAAGAGCTTTAAATAAAGTTTCAAAGTACACCCATCATTTCTGTGATTGCCATTTGCCTGCTTACTGCCCATATAACCTTCCAGCTAGCCTGATGTCTTCATTTGCAACGGGAACTTACCTTCAGAATTGCATTTCTACAACCTCTTATTCTCATTATTATTAGCTTGGCCAGAAAACTCTGAAGTTAATGTGCAAACTCTATAACTATCTGTCACTCCTTAGGTAATCTCTTCTTAGTTGTCCTTTTAATCTTGACTATAAGAACTTATTAACAGTAAGAAATACATATATGTGAGTATGCAAATATAATATAGCTGCATATAGATAAATACATGGTATTATAGGCATGTATGTATAAAATATAGTGCTCAAAGAATTAGCTAGATCAAGTAAGAAAGAGAAAAATTAAGAAATTAAAGACATACAAATGGAAAAGGAGAAATGAAATAATTCCTATCTGCAAATGGCATAATATTATATACTGAAAATCTAAAGTTTCTACTATTAAATTCTTCAGAACTGATACTTCATGTTACAAGACACAAAAAATCAATATGTAAAATCGTACCATTTATATACAATAAGATTGCCAAGAAAGAAATAATTAAAGAAATGTATTTGCAAAATCTGTAACAAATACTTAGATGTAAATTTAATTAAAGAAGCAAAAGACCCCTAAAATGAAAATTACAAAACATTGAAAGAAAGAATTAAGTATCACACATATAAGAAAAGAAACTCACATATACAGGAATTATATTTTTAAAAAAAGGTAAAGAAAATGTATAAAATAAATGAAATTCTCATGGAATACCAAGGATTTTCTTCACATAACTGGAAAAAATCCTCAACTTAATTTGACAGAAGCAATCACTTTGGACAATCAGGAAAATCTAGCAAAAAGGTCAAAGCTGGGCATATGATAACACTTGATTTCAAGAAACAAGACACAACCATGGTAGCCCAGAAACGTTTGTGGTGCCATTAAAATACAACAGCCCTATAGAGAAGAACACAGAAGCTTAGAAATAAGTCCATTCATCTATATAACATTGATTCTTATCTAAGACGCCACAAACATATACTGGAGAAAGAACAAACAGCTTCCCCAGTAAATGGTGCTGGGAAAACAGAAAAGCCGAGTGCAAATTAAACCTGACCCTTATCTCTCACCATGGACAATAAATAACTCAGAATGGATCAAGCAGCTAAGTGTAAGTAAAAGCAACCATGAACCTACTAGACAAGTACACAGGAGAATATTCGAGACAGTATTAAGGCTATTTTGTTGTGCTTTCCTAAAACAAAAACAAAAGCAGACTAATGCAGTGACATTAAAGTGTAAGGTTTCTCCACAGCAAAGTCATCAACAAAGAAAAACCACAGCCAGAGGGGAACACTCAGGAACAGGTCACTTGACCAGGGCTAACAGCTAGTATACATATGAAACTCAAAATGCACCATCCAAATAATCAAACTTTCAAACTAAATATTCTAGATACTTCTCAAAATAAAAAATAGCCAGCAACTGTATGAAAAAACATGTTGAGTATCATTTACTATCAGGGTCATGTCAAACAAAACTACAACAATCTATCATTGAGAAGAACTGAGGATCTACTAGCTACACAAAGCTCTGGCTTCAATTCCAGAGCACAAAAAAATGTACTGTGGAGGGCCATGTAGGAGGAAGGACACATAGCTTTAGAACTCATGGAATCTGGCCCACCAGTTCAGTTAGCACAGGCAGGATGAGTGCACCTCAGTGGAGGGCGGCGTGATCCTGAGGACCACGTGTCCTGAGGACGTCATGCTGTCATGGAGCTCTGCTCTGCTTGCTGCCCTCACGTCCCTCTTACCTGAGAAGTGTATGAAAGCTCTAAGGGGCTTCCAGTCCCTCACTGGGCAGTATCTCTGGCACTCACGGTAGTAATGCCTGATCTCTTTCAGGCATTGCTGCTGGAGCAGATTCATGATTCAGCCACCACCCTGGGAAAGAACACAGAGGTGTAGGTGGTCAGCCATGACCCCCACCCTGAGAAAGCATTTGGACAAGTAAATTAGTGACGCTAGGCTGAGATGGTTTTGCTCCTGACTCTGATGCAGAAAGTCTTAGAGAACAATTTGAAGTGCAGAAGGCACACTCTTAAGAGTTGAGCTAGGGACATTTTATGGTCAGGGAACAAGAACAATGGCAGCACTGGCTGGCGTGTCTCACTGAGGCTGGACTGGTAAGGATTGATTTCTTATACCCGTTTCCCCCCTCAGCTTCCTGATAGGATTTAATAAGTATTGCTGATGAGTAGATATGCACGCTGAGGTTTTAAAATAGATATGAGTAATTTTTATATAAAAGTTTAGATCTGTGATTCTTTTACAATTTTTTTAAGATTAATTTTAAAGATAAGTAATAAAATAATTAACCCTTTCTTTGTAACTTTAAATTGCTGCCTGCCAATAAAAATAGCTGGTTGACAAAATTGCTTGTGCATACAAGTTACTGAGTTACAAATGTACATGGGTTCTTGGACATAATTTGTTTTCTTCACCTGTACTATGTGATGCTATTTCTTGTAAAGGTATTGGGGAACATACTGTTTATTTTTCATAGTCATACTCACTAGAAAAAAGCTAGTGCATGATCATATTGTAATTTTATACTGCTTCAATGATTTTGCTGGGATATATAAGACATGGGAGAAAGAATAAAGTTTCTTTCATTTATCAACATGTATATATGTATATGTATACATGTATGTGTATGTGTGTATATGTGTAAAGATTGTGTGAGAATATATTGGAACTTTGTTCCATCCATCAAATCTGTATGCATGTATATACGTGAAGCTTGTTTTAGTGTATTTTCAAATTTTCTCTATCCACCAACTCTGTCTGTATGTAAGTATCTATATATGTATGTATGTATATATGTATGTATGTTTCTATGTATGTATGTATGTATGTATGTATGTATGTATGTATGTTTATGTGAAATGCTAGGAGCCTGTTTTCTGAAGCTTTGCTCTAGCCATTCATGTGTGAATATGTATATGTCTGTCTGTCTGTCTACATGTATACATGTATATATAAGGTTATTGGAGTCTGCCTTTTGCTTCACTCATTCAGTGTGTATGTAAGCATACATGTGTGCATGAACTTTCTCTCGTTTCTTACTAGCTCTAAGGAGTTAACAGAGTTTACAGGTTTTTTGTTTCTTTTGGTTGTTTTGTTTTGTTTTTGTTTTTCTGTTTGTTTGTTTGTTCCTTTTGTTTTCATTTGCTTTGTTTTGCCACGAAATGCTAGCCCCTATAAAAATCACTGGCTGCCATAGGCAGCTGCCCAGTCACAGCTCTAGGCACCTTCACCACTGGCTGTTTGCCTCAATTTACCTACTCTATGATGCCAAAGCTGATCTTTGCAAAGTATGTAGAGCTATCCTATGACTTAGCTATCCCACACCAAATGACAGGATAAACCTGTGGGGAAAAAAAAAGGAAAAGACTAGAAACACAAATCTAGCATCTTAAGTGACACAACTCTAGAAGCCAAGAACCACAAAATGTTTAGCTATAAAATAAATATTTACACTTTCAGGAAAGGGGCAAAAGAATAAATGGGACTCTCTAGAGAGTGGAGAGCATAAAGAAAGAAATACAGGGAATAAAGTCAATTGGTAAAATCTGAGGTCACTGGATGAAGAAAAGATAGAAATAATATATAAGTAGGGTTCAGAAAAAATATATAGAGACTGCCAGCAATACCAAGTAGAGAGAGTTCACAGTTGAAGAGACATAATAAACTTCTCAAAATGAAGGAGTCTTATTTTGTAGATTTAGGAAAAGTATACAGATATAAAGTCTGAGTCAGATGGGATAGTGGTGGCCCACACCTTTAATCTCAGTCTTTGGGAAGCAGAGGCAGGAGGATCTCTGAGTTCTAAGCTAGCCTAGAGAGTGGACAGGCAGGACTACACAGAGAAACCCTGTCTCAAAAACCAAAATAAGGGGTTTCTAGCTGGCGCCCGGACCTCGCTCATCCAGGCCCACAGCTCCTGCACCCATAGAAGAGAGAGCGTTTAGCTCAGAAGTGTGGGCAATCCTGAGACTGCAGGGCAGGAGAGACTGCCACTTCTGCCCACCTTTGCCCACATCCTTGGCCCAAGAAGAAATTGTATATTGCCTGTGGGCCCAGGAAGATTGTAGCAGTCAAGCTGCAGGAGCCCTGTGATCCAGACTGCGCCCAGATCTGAAAGCTCCCTGCACCCAAAGGAGAGCTAGACCTTCAGAGGGGCAGACATGCCTGGGAAACCAGAGGAGACTACTCTCTGCTCTCATTTGTGACTCTAGAGGAAAACGCACAGGGACCTAGGAGAAGTAGGGGCAGGCCCTCTGGTTCCTGCCGACAGAGACAGCTAAAAGCCAGCAGACAGGAACAACTACACGCCTGAAAGCAGAACACTCTGCTCCCATAACTGGCTAAAAGAAAACAGGAAAATAGGTCTACAGCACTCCTGACACACAGGCCTATAGGAAGGTCAAGCCACTATCAGAAATAGCAAAACAAGTAACACCAGAGACAACGTGATAGCAAGAGGCAAGCGCAGGAGTCCAGGCAACAGAAACCAAGACTACATGGCATCATTGGAGCCTAATTCTCCTACCAAAGCCAACACTGAATATCCAAACACACCAGAAAAGCAAGATCTAGAGTTAAAATCACATTTGATCATGATGATGGAGGACTTTAAGAAATACATAAAGAACTCACTTAGAGAAATGCAGGAAAATACAAGTCAACAAGCAGAAGCCCTTAGAGAGAAAACACAAAAATGCCTGAAAGAATTACAGGAAAACACAATCAAACATGTGAAGGAATTGAAAATGGAAATAGAAACAATAAAGAAAGCACAGAGGGAGATAACCCTGGATAGAGAAAACCAAAGGAAGAGACAAGGAGCCGTAGATACAAGCATCATCAACAGAACACAAGAGATAGAAGAGAGAATCTCAGGAGCATAAGATTCCATAGAAATCATCAATACAACTGTCAAAGATAATGTAAAACGGAAAAAGCTACTGGCCAAAAACATACAGGAAATCCAGGACACAATGAGAAGATCAAACCTAAGGATAATAGGTATAGAAGAGAGTGAAGACTCCCAAATCAAAGGACCACTAAATATCTTCAACAAAATCATAGAAGAAAACTTCCCTAACCTAAAGAAAGAGATGCCCATAAACATACGAGAAATCTACTGAACTCCAAATAGATTGGACCAGAAAAGAAACTCCTCCTGTCATATAATAGTCAAAACACCAAATACACAAAACAAAGAAAGAATATTAAAAGCAGTAAGGGAAAAATGTCAAGTAACATATAAAGGCAGACCTATCAGACCTATCATAATTATACCAGACTTCTCACCAGAGTCTATGAAAGCCGGAAGATCTTGGACAGATGTCATACGGACCCTAAGAGAACACAAATGCCAGCCCAAGTTACTATATCCAGCAAAACTCTGAATTAACATAGATGGAGAAACCAAGATATTCCAAGACAAAACCAAATTTACACAATATCTTTCTACAAATCCACCACTACAAAGGATAATAAATGGTAAAGCCCAACACAAGGAGGCAAGTTACAGCCTAGAAAAAGCAAGAAACTGATCGTTTTGCAACAAAACAAGGGGAAGACAAGCACACAAACATAATGTCACATCCAAATATGAAGATAACAGGAAACAATCACTATTCCTTAATATCTCTCAATATCAATAGAATCAGTTCCCCAATAAAAAGACAAAGATTAACAAACTGGATAGGTAATGAGGACCCAGCATTTTGCTGCCTACAGGAAACACACCTCAGAGACAAAGACGGACACTACCTCAGAGTAAAAGGCTGGAAAACTTTACAAGCAAATGGTCGGAAGAAGCAAGCTGGAGTAGTCATTCTAATATCGAATAAAAACGATTTTCAATAAAAAGTCATCAAAAAAGATAAGGAAGGACACTTCATAGTCATCAAAGGAAAAATGAACCAAGATGAACTCCCAATCCTAAATGTCTATGCTTCAAATGAAAGGGCACCTACATACATAAAAGAAAGCTTACTAAAGCTCAAAGAACACATTGTATCTCACACAATATTAGTAGGAGATTTCAACATCCCACTCTCATCAATGGACATTTCATGGAAACAGAAATTAAACAGAGACATAGACAGACTAACAGAAGTCATGAACCAAATGGACTTAACAGATATTTATAGAACATTCTGTCCTAAGACAAAAGGGTATACTTTCTTCTCACCACCTCATGGTACTTTCTCCAAAATTGACCATATGATCGGGCACAAAACAGGCCTCAAGAGATACAGAAAGATAGAAATAATCCCATGGGTCCTCGCAGACTATCATGGGCTAAAGCTGGACTTCAATAAAAATAAGGAAAGAGCACCCACATATACATGGAAGTTGAACAATGCTCTACTCAATGATAACTTGGTCAAGGAAGAAATAAAGAAGGAGATTAAAGACTTCTTAGAATTTTAATGAAAATGAAGGTACAACACACCCAAACTTATGGGACACAATGAAAGCTGTGCTAAGAGGAAAACTCATAGCTCTGAGTGTCTGCAGAAAGAAACAGGAATGATCATATATCAATAGTTTGACAGCACACCTAAAAGCTCTAGAACAAAAAGAAGCAAATACACCCAGGAGGAGTAGAAGGCAGGAAATAATCAAACTCAGAGCTGAAATCAACCAAGTAGAAAAAAAAAGGGCTAAAGAAAGAATCAACGGAACCAAAAGCTGGTTCTTTGAGAAAATCAACAAGATAGATAAACCCTTAGCCAGACTAACGAGAGGACACAGAGAGTGTGTCCAAATTAACAAACTCAGAAATGAAAAGGGAGATATAACAACAGAATCTGAGGAAATTCAAAACATCATCAGATCCTACTATAAAAGTCTATATTCAACAAAACTTGAAAATCTGGAGGAAATGGACAATTTCCTAGACAGATACCAGGTACCGAAGTTAAATCAGGAACAGATAAACCATTTAAACAACCCCAAAACTCCTAAAGAAATAGAAGCAGTCATTAAAAGTCTCCCAACCAAAGAGAGCCCAGATCCTGATGGGTTCAGTGCAGAATTCTATCAGACCTTCATAGAAGACCTCATACCAATATTATACAAACCATTCCACAAAATTGAAACAGATGGAGCACTATCGAATTCCTTCTATGAAGCCACAATTACTCTTATACCTAAACCACACAAAGACCCAACAAAGAAAGAGAACTTCAGTTCAATTTCTCTAATGAATATTAATGCAAAAATATTCAAAAAAAATTCTTGCAAACCGAATCGAAGAACACATCCCTGGGCTTCATCCCAGGGATGTTTTAATACGTGGAAAATCATTAATGCAATCCACTATATAAACAAACTGAAAGATAAAAACCACATGATCATTTCATTAGATGCTGAGAAAGCATTTGAAAAAATTCAACACCCCTTCATGATAAAAGTTCTGGAAAGGATAGGAATTCAAGGCCCATACCTAAACATAATAAAAGTCATATACAGCAAACATTAAACTAAATTGAGAAAAACTTGAAGCAATCCCACTAAAATCAGGGACTAGACAAGGCTGCCCACTGTCTCTCTACTTATTCAATATAGCACTTGAAGTACTAGCCAGAGCAATCAGACAACAAAAGGAGATCAAAGGGATACAGATTGGAAAGGAAGAAGTGAAAATATCACTATTTGCAAATGATATGATAGTATATTTAAGTGATCCCAAAAGTTCCACCAGAGAACTACTAAACCTGATAAACACCTTCAGCAAAGTGGCTGGGTTTAAAATTAACTCAAATAAATCAGTAGCCTTCCTCTACACAAAAGGGAAAAAAGCCGAGAAAGAAATTAGGGAAACGACACCCTTCAAAATAGTCCCAAATAATATAAAATACCTATGTGTGACTTTAACCAAGCAAGTGAAAGATCTCTATGATAAGAACTTCAAGCCTCTAAAGAAAGAAATTGAAGATCTCAGAAGATGGAAAGATCTCCCATGCTCATGGATTGGCAGGATTAATATAGTAAAAATGGCCATTTTACCAAAAGTGATCTACAGATTCAATGCAATCCTCATCAAAATACCAATCCAATTCTTCAGAGAGTTAGACAGAACAATTTGCAAATTCATCTGGAATAACAGAAAACCCAGGATAGATAAAACTATCCTCAACAAATAAAAGACTTCCCGGGCAATCACTATCCCTGAACTCAAGCAGTATTACAGAGCAATAGTGATAAAAACTGCATGGTATTAGTACAGAGACAGACAGATAGACCAGTGGAATAGAACTGAAGACCCAGAAATGAACCCACACACCTATGGTCACTTGATTTTTGACAGAGGAGCCAAAACCATCCAATGGAAAAAAGATAGCATTTTCAGCAAATGGTGTTGGTTCAACTGGAGGTCAGCATGTAGAAGAATGCAGATCGATCCATTCTTATCACCCTGTACAAGACTTAACTCCAAGTGGATCAAGGACCTCCACATCTTACCAAATATACTCAAACTAGAAGAAGAAAAAGTGGGGAAGCATCTCCAACACATGGGCACTGGAAAAAATTTCCTGAACAAAACACCAATGGTTTATGCTCTAAAATCAAGAATCAACAAATGGGATCTCATAAAACTGCAAAGCTTCTGTACGGCAAGGACACTCTTGGTAGGACAAAATAGCAACCAACAGATAGGGAAAAGATCTTTACCAATCCTACAACTGATAGAGGACTTATATCCAAAATATACAAAGAACCCATGAAGTTAGACTGCAGGAAGACAAAGGAACCGTATTAAAAATGGGGTTCAGGGCTAAACAAAGAATTCACAGCTGAGGAATATCGAATGGCTGAGAAGCACCCAAGGAAATGTTCAACGTCTTTAGTTATAAGGGAAATGCAAATCAAAACAACCCTGAGATTCCACCTCACTCAATGGCTAAGATCAAAAACTCCAGCGATAGCAGATGCTGGAGAGGATGTGGAGAAAGAGGAACACTCCTCCATTGTTGGTGGGATTGCAGACTGGTACAACCATTCTGGAAATCAGTCTGGAGGTTCCACAGAAAATTGGACATTGCACTACCTGAGGACCCAGCTATACCTCTCTTGGGCATATATTCAAAAGATGCCCCAACATATAACAAAGACACATGCTACACTATGTTCATAGCAGCCTTACACAATAGCCAGAAGCTGGAAAGAACCCAGATGCCCTTCAACAGAGGAATGGATACAGAAAATGTGGTACATCTACACAATGGAATATTACTCAGCTATCAAAAACAATGACTTTATGAAATTCATAGGCAAGTGGATGGACCTGGAAAATATCATCCTGAGTGAGGTAACCCAATCACAGAAAAACACACATGGTATGCACTCATTGGTAAGTGGATATTAGCCCAAATGCTTGAATTACCCAAGATGCACAGAACACATGAAACTCAGAAAGATAACGAAAATGCAGATGTCTCACTCCTTCTTTAAAAGTGCAACAAGAATACCCTTAGGAGGGTATAGGAAGGCAAAGTTTAGAACAGAGACTGACGGAACTTCCATTCAGAGCCTGCCCTACATGTGTCCTATACATATACAGCCACCAAACTAGATAAGATGGATGAAGCAAAGAGGGGCAGGCCAACAGGAACCAGATATAGATCTCTACTGAGAGGCACAGCCAGAATTTGGCAAATACATATGCGAATGCCAGCAACGAACCACTGAACTGAGAACGGGACCCCCGTTGAAGGAATCAGAGAAAGGAGTGAAAGAGCTTGAAGGGGCTTGAGACCCCATATGAACAACAATGCCAACCAACCAGAGCTTCCAGGGACTAAGCCACTAACCAAAGACTATACATGGACTGACCCTGGGCTCCAACCTCATAGGTAGCAATGAATAGCCTAATAAGATCACCAGTGGAAGGGGAAGCCCTTGGTCCTGCCAAGGCTGAACCCCCAGTGAACGTGATTGTTGGGGGGAGGGCGGTAATGGGGGGAGGATGAGGAGGAACATCTACATAGAAGGGGAAGGGAAGGGGTTAGCGGGATGTTGTCCTCGAAATCTGGACATGGAATAACATTTGAAAGGTAAATAAGAAATACCCAATTTAATAAAATTGGCAGAAAAACCAAAATAACAAAAAAAACCCACCACCACCAACAAAAGCGAAACAAAAGAAAAAGAAAGAAAGGAAGGGAGGGAGGGAGGGAGGGAGGGAGGGAAAGAGGGAAGGAAGGAAGAAAGAAAGAAAGAAAGAAAGAAAGAAAAAAGAAAGAAAAAGAGAAAGACGAAGTAGATCGGTCAGTTGATCAGTCTGTCTGGACCAGTGAGAAGGTGAAGAAGCTGAAACAACTGAAGGCTATCATTCAACCTGTATTTCCCAAACAGCTCTACCATTGTGTATTTCCTCACACATGTCCAACTTTATCTTCTGAAAAGGCCAAGCACTGTACAACCTTAATACCACTGCATTAGGGAAGAAAGTGACAGTGACCAGCTATAATGCCAACGCTTCCATTTGGAGTCCAGAGTCAACTGTAGAAACACATTTGTTGTGCCAATGGATCAGGCTTAATGTCAAATATCTTGGAGATTGACAGGGCTTGAGACAAGCTGTGCAGGCCTGAGGAGCCAGAAGCAATCTGTACAGGGCTATGTGCCTATTTAATTAGCACTATGTCTAGGACCTCCCTATAAATCTTGAAGCCTTATTACATGTTTCTCCTACTTCAAACACTCTGGTTTATCTCAAATCCACTTAAGTCTCTAGACCCTTTCCCCCAGGGTCTGAAGGAAAAGGACTCCCAGAGTAGTTTTTAACTCTAAGCAAGTTTGCTAACGTAGAGCTATTCTGAAAAATTGTCTGCTCAGCATTTGTACAAAATACTCTGTGTCTGAAACTGACTCTCAGTACAGATACTAGTCGCACTGCATATGCAGGGACGCCTTATCCAACAAAGCTTCACTATGATGCCCAAGCTCCTTAAGTGTCTGGACAAAAACAAAAACAAAAAAGCTAAAGTTTCTCACTGCATTTACATCACATAATGAAATGCTACTGTGGTCCTCTTGAGTTACATAAATCATGAAATAAAAAATAATTTGATATTTTTGACTCATCTACCTTTTCAATAATCTTTTATGAGCCTGGGTATAGCACACCTTTCCTTGGTACTTAACCATACAAAAATGCAAGAGTGAGCACCACACCTACACAGGTGAAGGGCCTGTAGTCCAGCAGCAAGCACAGCTGTAGAAATGATCACAGTAAAAAGCTCAGGGACACAGAGAAACAGGCACATTGCCATGAGAGCCAAGGACTAAGAAAAATTACAGAAGATTTCATAAAGGATAAAGTTCTTCAGGAACTTAAACTTCCAGGAAAATAAAGAAATATCAAAAACAACATCAACAAAAAACCCAATAGGTTATAAATATATGAATTTTTTAAAAAATCCAAATTTAAGTGGCTACTGATTACAGTTTGTCAGAATGGTTTGTGTGGGAGTGACAGGATCAGACTAGTGGGACTACAGGGACTCATGCTTAGTCGTCTTAACAGTGGTTAGCGTAAGCTGTATGCAGTGTACTGGACAGCAATATGATGGATGAGCTGGGTGCAGCACACATGGATGACACATAAGAGACTGCTGAATAAGATGTGTGGACAAGCAGTCATACTAAGAACAAAGGTGAAGAGTCAGATCTACGTTCATTGAAGTATTAACAATAGGTTACACAGATCTAATGGTAGTGGCTGAGATAAAACGGAGAGCTAAGAAAGAGGTCAAGTTTGGTAGTGAGATTGGGTTTTGACTTCAGTAATGGAGTACATGATGATGTTTTTCAAACAATAAAATATAAAAATATGAAGCGTTTTTACAGAAATTTTGTATGTTCTCAACTTGCTACATTCACGATACTTCCAGGATATTAAAGTCAGGAAATCATGAATAACTACATTATAAGATCTCAGATGGCAAACTCAAGGCTGTCCAGCCAATGGTTAATATTTTAATTACAAACATAAAGAAGAAAGGAAGATGAAGCAAGAAGGAAAAGAAGAGGGCAGTGGCTCCCCGTATAGCAGTCATAAAAGCAGGGAGCAAGTCAAGGAAGAATCACTCAGCATGGTTCCCACCATGTCCACATCTGGAACCTACTAGATTCTGGAAACCTGCTGCTCTTTGTGCCCCTACCATAGTCCGTCCTTCTGCCAGCAAGAACCTGATTTATGGAAGACCCATCATTTCCTTATGCTTTGCAAATACTAACAGAATTCAATAATCATTTCTTTCCTTGTACTCAGAAATGGCTGGTCTAGGCCACTCAGTCAAATGAAATCAATTTCTAGAAATAGTAACTGGCTTGAGGATGCTATGTCAGGCCAATGAAACAAACTGGATGTTTTTTTTCCTTTAAGCTATGTAAGATGACTACAACTTTTCCTAGAAGAACTCAACCAATGGAGACAAGAGCTAACCTCTAACAGCAGGAGTCCTGACTGACTGAATAGTTGACAGATTAGCAAAACAGGAAACAAACAAAGAAACAAAACCCAGAAACACTGCATTTGATTAATAATTAAGTCCCATAGTTTTACTTGTTGCTAAACTTACATTGACACTACTTTCAATAAATTATTTTTTTGAAAACTATTAAACAGAAAAGACAGAGCCACAACTGGACATCTCTCATCACCAAATGAAGTGTCCAGTGCTGGTGCTGGGACTGGCTTACAACTAATTGGGTTGTTGGCCAAGGGTTCCATGTAAACCCCTAAAACAACTCAGGCTGTTGCCAAAACTACTAGTTACTCTCCAAAACTAACCGTAAAGCCCTAGTGTTAAAGATAGAACTCATTTAACTTAAAAGTTAAGCTGGTGCCAAACTAGACCCTTCCTCCCTATGGACTCGTGTACATGGTACTGAAAAGCACTCTGCAAGCTAGGAGAAAGGTAAACAGCAACCCCAAACCAAACTCTTCAATCTACAATGACTACAAGATAAGCCAGTGTAACAGTGGCACAAAGCTTATGGGAGTAACCAACCGCTAGCTGATTGGACATAAGACCCACTCCGTGAGATGGGCCCCATTCTGATAGTGCTCAAGAGGCCAAGAACCTGAAACTGGACAGGCTAGGGACCCAGGGGGAATAAAACCCCTACTGTTCTGCTGAAGGAACGTATCCATAAAATGACTAATACAGACATTCTAACATACTCATAGATCAGGCTCTTGCTCAACTACCATCAGAAGAGCTTCCTCCTCCAGGCTGAAGAGACGGCTCAGCAGTTGACAACGCCAGCTACTCCTCCAGAGTACTGGTGTTCAACTCACAACACCCAAATGACAGCTCATGGCTCTCTGACTCCAGTTCTAAGGGACTTGGAATGCTTACACAGACATTCATGCAGGCAAAACACAATGCATATAGAATAAAAATAAATAAATCATTAAAATATTTTAAAGTAGATGAGAACTAATTAGGGTCCCACAGCTAGATGCCATGCAGAGAGTAGGAGATCTAGGAACATTCGGTTATCCTCCATCAAATCCCTCCTTCTTAAGGGCTCAGGAAACCTTGCTGAAGAAGAGGGTAAGGATCAGGACCAGAAGAGTCAGAGAGCACAGATACGTCAAGGAAACAAACGAGACCTTCTAAACACAGCAGGACGGATGCACATATGAACTCAGAACTGCGGTAGCATTAACAGTTTGTGCAAGATAGGGTCCCAGTGCCAAGAGAAGAATCAGATACATGTTCTTCTTCATCCCTAATCCAGAAGTCATCTTCAATTGATCATTACTCATTAATGAAACAAATAGTTCTTCCCAATACAGTCTCAAGATAGAAGCCATTCTTAAAGGCAGACACTATGCTCAGCAATAGATGGTCAACACAAAACAAACTCAATGGCAAATGGCATCATTTGTGGCTCTTTGTCAGGGTATGTATGTATGTATGTATGTATGTATGTATGTATGTATGTAATGTATGTATGTATGTATTGTCTTGCCCTTATAGGTCTTTTTGGTATATATTAGGGCTTCCAGTTTTGCGTTTTTATAGGACTCCTGTGTGTGCTAATGTTTGTGCTAATATGTGTGTCTCTGTCTATATGTGTTTCTCATGCTTTTTCTTTGGCTCTTTTTCTTCCATTTGTTTTGGTTTTATCTTATTTTATTCTATTACTATTCTTTAGATGCCTGTTTGCTTTTTTTTTTTTTTTTTTTTTGGTTCTTTTTTTTTTGGAGCTGGGGACCAACCAGGGCCTTATGCCCCTAGGTAAGCGCTCTACCACTGAGCTAAATCCCCAGCCCGCCTGTTTGCTTTTTTTAAGGAAAGACAGAAAGGGTGTGGATTGGAATGTGAAGGGAGGTGGGGAAGATCTCAGCAGAGTTATGGGAGAGGAAACCATAATCAGGATATATTGTGAAATTTTTTTCAATAAATAAAAATGAAAGTGATTGTTTAAGTTATTCTTCTTCAACAGTAAATATTTTATTTTAAGAATAAAAACAATCAATTAGCATACTTAAGTTTTATATGTACATTGAGGACTTTAAGGTTAGCATACTTAAGTTAATCAATTAGCATACTTAAGTTTTATATGTACATTGAGGACTGGGTTGACTTGAGATGCCTATGAGAAAACGAGTAAGGACAAGCGTCAACGGTTCAAGAGGAGAGCTGAAACTGAACGTTGAAGTTACTGAAGTACATTAAATATATTCCATTAGAATGAAGTTCACACAGGTTACTGACTATTGAAATTTTATTAAAATGAAACAAAGGTACAATCTCTCATAAAAAGAAAAGCACTACGAGAGTTAGACTGTCTCCACTTCTGGATCGAGTCAGAAAGTAGATGACAGAATGTACCTACTGAATCAGCAGAGAAAGGGTGATCTACTGTTGCCTGGAAGACAATTAGGCTAAGGAGCCAGGTGAGGCCTCACTAATCTTCACTCCAGGAATTACAAGTTTCAGACATGAGTCTGGAAAAACTAAAACCAACATATCCCAGTCAGCTTTTCTTGTTTTTGTTCTTATTCAACATGAGGGAAAGACACAAAGGAAAGAGCAATAGTTGAGGGAGCAACAGACAATATTTAAAATCTCTTCCTTATGTGTTAAGAACCACGTAGGGAATGTGGCTACTGAAGAAAAAAGAAAATCATCTTTATGAAAACAGAAAAATCAATGAATAAAGTTCTTAGCTTTGGGGACACATGACTTAAAATAGTTCAACACAAAAATAAAAGAGATGGGGTTGGGATTTAGCTCAGTGGTAGAGCGCTTGCCTAGGGAAGCGCAAAGCCCTGGGTTCGGTCCCCAGCTCGAAAAAAAAAAAAAAAAAAAAAAAAAAAAAAAAAGAGATTACAGAAGCACTCTCAAAATCATACGACAAAAAGACACAAAGGAGCTAGGGACATTGCTCAGTGCACATGGTGCTTTGTGGCAAGAACGCAGATGAGGCAAGCGTTGCCTGAGTTCAGATGTTCCGGCATGGAGGTACAAAGCCAGGACAGCAGCCTGCCCGGATTTCCAGTGCTAGGGACTCAGAAAAGGGAGACTGTTGGAGCTTGCTGGCCAGGGATTCTGTATTCTGTCCAATGAGTGAGCTTCAGGCAAGGTCAAAGATTCAATGTCAAAAATAAGGTAGAGAAGGTATTATGGAAGGTATCTAATATCAACTTCTGCACCCCTCCTCACACACCCAGCACATACACATGACAAAGAAATATTATAAGTTCAGGCCCTTTCTGTGCCACCACTGGACATAGTATCTTTATAAATGACACAGAAACAAAAATATTGGGAAAATAGAAGTTAGATAGAGATTCCGTCTACAGGGTGTAGTTTCTGACCAAGTGGTTTCATGAGGTTCCGGAAAAGGCATGAAGGAATTTAAAAGGAGAAAATTATCACAAATAATGAAAGAGGACTCTCAGAGTCATCCTTATACTGTAAGTCCACTGGCTCTGCTATTTTTCTCTGACATATTTGACATTAAGTATTTTCCTTTTTAAAAAAATGGCAAAAGACAAAAGACTATTAAATTTCTATGTCCTAGTCATATATTTCTGCAGGCAAGTGGAAGAGCTTCCCTTCTGTCATTGGCTCTGTTCTATTAGGACCAAACCATTCCTGATCCAGTCACTATAGCCAGAGGACTGTCCTATTATAAATGGTTTTCACTTAGACTGTAAGACTGTAATCAACCAAGGAAAATCTTTCAAAGAGATGTTTTATCACTAAACAATTATGGAAGAGTCACAGGAAACATATTTAATGTTCAGTAAAATATGTAGGGCAAAATAAAAACATTTCAAAGTATAAGAATCTGAAAGAATTTGCCTTTAGGAAATTTCTTTTTAAAAGGTTCCAATAAAATAGGGATAGTGGAAAGAAAGCGCAAATCTAGAAAGAAAACAGCCCCAAATCAATAGAGAAAGAGAAAAATATATTGATCCTTAAATATGATTCTATAGAAAAATGATGCTAATTTGTATCTTTAAATAACTATTATATTGTTTACACTTTAAACAAAAACTTACATATGATTTATAAGTCACTTTAGGAAAGATAAGCTATACCATATTAAATAGAAAAAAGTTACATTTCAATACTAGAAGACAAAAGACAAGTCATCAAACCAAATATGTTACAAACAGCTTCAGATATATACTTCAGTTACCTAGCAACTGAAGAGATATGATGGATTACTACATTTTTCTTAGTTTTCCTGACTTCAACAAAACAGGAAACTTGTAACTCTAAACTTCCTGAAGTTTATAATTCTAAGACTTTGCTACTTAGACAAATTGAATTATATGCAAAATAAAGTGCACCCTAGACAAAAATCTATAAAAACAAAAGGTAGATGTAAAACACACAGAAGTATAGCCTTTAGAAACAATGAAAGCAAAGTCCAGAGGCTTCAACTACTGAACTAACACTCAAAAGATTAAAATATGGTTCTTTTGCTTAGAGCAAGTTAAAATAAACTTGGAAATTATAGGCTCTCTAAGCTAGTTTTTTTCCATAATTACTCAGCTATCCATTAGAATATGTGAGACCTCTACTGGAATTTCTGCACCAAAGTTTTACAAATTGATTTAACTCTAAAAGCCTAGCTATACAATTTCTTTCATAAAAGTAATATATTTCTGATATTGATGTCTTTAAAATATCCTATAGTAAAATTAATATTTTTACACAGGAAAAGAAGGAACTATTTAGTTCCAGACAACTTGATAACATCTCTTTCAACTATAGTTATAATTATCATGTATGAAATTCCAAAGCAGAACTTGTCAAGATTTAACATTAGCATTAATTTATGTCATAATTGACGGTTACTATGAAGATAATGGCAAAGCATCCATTTCTCCAAAGACAGCATAGAGAGAAAGGGGATTTCTTCTTAATTACTACTAATCTGCTCACTTTTAATTAAACTGATTAGTAATTTATTACCATTCCCTTTCCTGGATGGATGTTATTATCACAGGGTTTCTCCAAAGTTACTACATTGGTGATTTTTAAGCAACCCAATTATTTTTAGTGCACGTTCCATCATTTTGTTATACTTATTTATACTGAAAGGTTAATATTCAGTTTCAGTGTATTTTAAAAAATAAATGTGAAAATACAAGATCTGTATTCAGTTTCTACATCTCCAATAAACAATGTTCACTGCAGCTGTCTGGAGAGAGATTCACTGGGAGCAAAAGTCTTTTCCTTCCCCTCGCTTAGAAACACAGCGGTTATAATGAGCATGCAACTTCCAATGACATCCTCTGCAAAGTATCCACTTCACAGTTATCTAACTAAATAGCACGGTACAAAACTATAGTTCCCTGTGCGTCTTCTTAAGATAAAAATGTTCTGACATGCAAAATAGAAACTGTTTTAATTAAGCAACTTTAAGCATGCTCAGTATCTGGTATTTTTCTTAATCAGAGTTATTACTCAGTATAAAACTCAGACCAGCATCAATTATTTGAGATTATGAAATGTTCATTACAAAACTTGGGAAAGGGCTGAGCTCTCTAACGAGTGAGGAGACACAACAGCCCAGGAAAGGATGGAACTGTTTCTTCTGTAAAAGTACTCAGATTTGTAGCACACACAGCCTTAAGAACATCATCGATACGAGTTATATGAACTACGTATAGCTGTTGAATAAACACTTGTATTTACAGAAGAATACAAAACAGTCCTCAAGCACTTGATTATTAATGAGAAGGCTAGAATGATCATTCAATATAACGTCTCCTAACATTTCCTGACTGTAGTATCTACTAGAGAAATGAGTCCACAGCTCTCTGAAATTCTGTCTGCTGAAACTATTCATGAATAAATGAGGGACAACAAAATAATACGTACAATGGCATATTTGATTCATAAGAGTGGTGTCCAGTTTGCCAAACCTTAACATCTGTCTATCACATGACCGTCACATGACCATCACTGACTGTCACATGAGCACTTTCCTCCCTGCTATCAGGCACTATCAACTCGGTATAACCTCATTCCTTCTCACAGTACTCTTCAATACCAGCCAGGCTATTAGTCGGGTCCTTGTCTTACTCTTGAATGAGAAAGTGTAATATAAAAAGGAAACAGAACTCATCAATTTGTTTAGTAATGATTCAAAACATTATGTTAATGAAAAAGATCAAATGCTATTTTTGTCACTATCTTGAAGATAAAGAAATATTACTTGGCAAGGGGGCTAAGCAGTTAAGAGCACTGATACCTAGCACCCACATGGTGGTTTACAACCATCTATAACTCTAATTTAAGGGAATCTAATTTCCTTTTCTGGCTTTCTTAGGTACCAGATATGCACATGGTGTACATACATACCTGCAGGCAAAACACATACACATAAAATAAAAAAATGACAGGCCTAGACATAAATCTATACCGAATGTCTTATTTTCTACAGTCTAATATAAAGACATACTAAGAAGTTTTTTTTGTTACCTTTCACCCAAAAGATAAAATATTCTCTCAAAAAGTAGTTGGGCAATGAAAATTTGCAAGTTATTTAGTATTAAATAACTCAAGTGAAAATTACAAAGTTCAACGTGGATAAGATAGTCACTTTGCATACCTTAACGAGCTTTAATAGTTCATAGAGATCTTCAACCTCATCACCTTCACATCTGGTATACACTCTTCCCGTCTCCAAGCTCCTTCCTCTGATGGTTCTTCGATACAGGGGCAGGGCCATTGCCTCAGCATACAAGTCAATGGCATGGTGACCCACTGTCTGATACATGTAGCTATCCAGTTCATCTGACTCCACTGTAATAGTGAAAGTAAAACTTATTAAGATAGAGTAAAACAGACAGACCTTAAGAAGTAGCTTTTACTACTTGAGGAATAGTCAACAGTAACCTTAAGAGTTTAACCATATCTCCCTGCTTTTATAAGTGAAATGATATACATTGTACATTTGTCCATAGATAAGTTTACTGCAGTTCAGCTCTAATAATCTGTGTTTCTAATGATCAACAATACATTTATATTTTTAAATTATATACATTTAAAAATAAGTGTAATGTATCCAATAGATATTTAATTAGTTTATTCAGTTAGAAATTATATTACATATCATTCAAGTTATTCAAAAATCATAAAAATCAAAAATGAAAAAAAATTCTTAAACAAATACATGCTTAGAAAGTGAAATTAGATATAATTGGTATGTTTTATAATCAATACATAAACAAAGCATATACATATAACTTCAATATTAGTTAGAATAGTTACCAATATGTTTGGGAAGATGATAACTGAATCTAATAAATGATACAATCATTGCTTATCTCAAAATTCTATACATATTATTATAGGCAAAGCATTCATTACAAAATTATTTGTAAAAAGAACTATCTTACAGTCATGTAATAAAATGGCATGCAGTTTCCAAAGTGTGCTCTCCAGAGTATGAATTCTTTAAGATATTAATATTTAAAAGAGGGGATAAAAGATCATGTGTCAAAAAAGTTTTAAAAGTTTGTCGGTAATTTTAAGTGGATGACTTAAAATTTCTCATAGACAAATACGCTTTCAGGTCTTCCTATAAGAGGACCGAACATGAATTACCTCTCCAAATGATCTTTATACCACTTATATCTCACCAGAGAAGATATAGGAGAAATTATATGGCAACTACAATTTAGTGCCAGTAAGACTGTTGACAGTATGTTTAGTTACAAAATAACAGACTACAAAATGTATGTTTTCAAATGTGGAAACATTCAATCAAAGGGAATAAATAACAGTGTAAATATCTCTCAACAGTCAGTGACATCATCATATGCCACCTCATTTTGGCTCATCACATTTCTGACCCCCACAGCTGCCTGGCTTCCTACAAAACAATACCCCCATCATTATTATAAGTCTACTCCGCATGCCAGTATGAAACAGAGACTTAGTCAAAGCACCCTGAAAACTTTTCACTCTTCCTTCCTACCAAGTTGGTATATTTATGTATTTTCACTAAAGGATATTGGTCAAATAAATTTATTCAAAGAAACTTGAGCTTCATAGTGAGAAACATCCTGAAATTAATACAACTATGAAACAGTATAATGGCTTTAAAACCTAATATATTTTCATTAGGGCCCCATGCAGTCCTTCCCACAATATAACTTCATTAGTGGAGGCTACACGGCAGCAACTGGTACAGAGCACACGAAACTGACAGCCCCACCGTTGCCTAACGCACTGCAATTACACACCACAAAGCTCCTACTACACACTTAGAGGCATGGCTCTGTACCGTCTATGACAACTGCACATTATCTCATTGGTAGGAATAAATCCTCTCCCAGAGTACCTACTGAAAGCCATATTGTGAAAATCATGATATGCTGTGAATATATTATATCCAGCTTTGCTCGTCAATGCAGCCACCACGCATTCCTCAGTAAGGTTCCTTTCAGTGCATTTGAAGGGGAAAAATCATTCAGTAACTCACTCAACAGTTCCAACATCCTGCTGACCAAACCACTATTACCCAGCCCTGTCCATCTACCAATCCACACACGCTATTCTCTTCTTACAGTGTCATATGATAGTCCCAGATTGCTAATTCATAATATTCTAATTTCATTTATTATTGAAATTTTCATACTAATAATATTCTAACAAATGCCCTCATTCTACTAATAAGTATAATTTAAAGATATACTTGCTTTTTATTTTACTGTTTTGCCAGCAAAATGAACACATTGGGAGTTATAAAATAATGATCTTGTCACAATATACTAATATTGAAGTTGAAAGCTGGACATAACTAATTCAAGAGAGGAAAATAACTGTATATATGCAGTACACATACTAAGAACATAAGTTTTTTTGTCTTGTTTTTGTTTGTTTGTTTTTGTTTCATTTTTAGTACTGAGAATTCTCAAGCCAGATGAAGACTCACTTGCCCAACCTGATGTAAGGGACAGATGGGATCTCAGCACTACAGCGCAGTCTGTAACTGATTCTGCTTCTTCACAATGAAGACAGCAGTAGTCTTATATATTTGAAGTTAACATTAGAGTCCTTCTCAGCAAATGCTTACTCCCAAACCCTAGCTCATCATCACCAGAGCCCAGCATAAAATCTTAAAAGTATAAATTTACCACCCCCCAGTTTTTGTAAGGCCATTTCCTTTCCTCCTATAAAATAGTCCCAATTTCCATCTTGCCCCAACACTTTCAGAATTGTTCAAATATCCAACAGAAGTAGACTGGGTAATTCAAATGAGTTCAGTACTCACTGGTCTGTCAGTAAGCTGTGAGTGAACACCTAACCTACTACAGGCGCAGAGCTTAGAGAGCTGCAGAGCACCCACAGCAAAGTCCAAGGTACTACCTCTCTTCTCAAGAGGCTCACAATCCATGGGAGGGTTCAAGGGGAAGCCTTGCATGCTTCACCTCATCTAAGAGAGCTAGGGTCATCTTTTCAATAGTGGCATTCATATACTGTAAACCAAGAACCAATAAGTCAGACTGTTTCCTACCAAAGTGAAACAATAAAGGTGAGTTGCAACCATTTAGAGAATGATAAAAAAAAAAAAAAAAAAAAAAGGTCATACTCTTACCTTGGTTGTCATCTGGTCTTAGATTTGCTAATGCAACAATTTGGTGCCCCTCGGCAATGCACCGCATCATGTTGTAACAGCTGTCCTTCCCACCACTGTAAAACAAGTCAGTGGAGAAAAGGGTATGAATACCAGGCCTCTGATTAAACACAGAATCACTGGACAAAATCAAACACATTCTTACTCTGCTTTCCAGAGTCCATGAGGAACTGCTTCACAATTACAGTACGATAACACACACATTTGCAGATAGGATGAACACTGAGTTCATGAATCTGAAGATCTAAGGTTGCTACTTCTAGGAATTTATGAAATCACAAGCATTTACAATACAGAGGTTCTAAATAAAGTATATTGGGTAAAGTGGTTTTATATAAAATAAAAAGAGATGTGAACATAATTATTCAGAATGATATCCTAAACACTTATTTTATATATTCCTGAGAATTAAAAAAAAAAAATCTAGGGGCTACAGAGATGTCTCAGTAGTTAAGACCACTGGCTGTTCTTCCAGAGGACCAATCTTCAATCCCAAGCACTCATCTGTAACTCCAGTTCCAGGAGATCCAATGCCTTCTTAGGGCTTCTATAAGCAAGCAAGTAGTATACAGATATACATGCATAACATAAAATAAAACACTTTTAAATCTGTTCTAACCACATGAAACCTAGCTATTGGCTACCAATACCCATCAAAGGATGATATTCAGATATAAAAATCTGAATCCAAACTGTACAATACACTGTGATATACTTGATTCTAAATTCTATACAATGAAAATCCAAATGCTGACCTATATCCATAGTCAAGCCTTAGTATACTCAGTACTTCAGCCATTGCTGCCTAGACAATAACACTGCAGGATTCCTTAGGAGGAAGAGAGAGCAAAGGGCAAAGGAGTGTATTATGAAGGCCAGGCCTCCTCTTTTCAACATGTGCCTAAGTAGGTCTTCAGGGCCCTCTTACTATGCCCCCTCAATTAACTAACAAACAATGTTTCATAGTATATTAAAGATTTATGTCAACTCTTCAAATATGGTTTCAAAGTATTTCCCAAGCTATGTTCTATTGAACACAGGGTACTCAAAGAACAAACAGCAGTCAGGAGCAATGAACCTGTTATTATTAATTATTATTATGATGATGATCTCTGATTTACTTTACATCCTGATCCCTGCTTTCCCTCCCTCCCTCCTCTCCTCCAAGTCTAGTCCACCCTTATGCCCTGCTCACCCACCACTCCATCCCTTCTTCTCAGAAAAGGGGAGGCCTCCTCTGGATATCAGCCGGTCTTGGCATATCAAATTTCAATAAGATTAGGTGCATCTTCCTTTGAGACTAGACAAGCAGTCCAGTTAGGACAGAGGGATCAAAAGGCAGACAATGTAATCACAATATATTTGGGTTTCTATGCTTCAGCATAAATTTAAAATAGCCTGCCTAAATAATTGTCAAGCTTTTATTCAACAGTGCAATTTTTTTTTGAGGTACTTTAGCCTTTGAGTTAATGATATATAGGAATGTGTTTCATTTTGTCCTGGAAACACACTCCTACCCCATCAATTATTGTACACACAAATTCAAATATATGCATCCAAGTACACACTGCACACATATTTATCAAACTGAAGCTTAAATATATGGACTTGTTATACACAATTATACACAGTACACATAAATATGTATATTTATTCTGTGCACTTATTTCCTAAAATATACCGTTCTTACAAGCTGTAAAACTTCTCTAACATCGTCTCTTTATGCCTAAACACTTAGTATTTTGAGGAACACCCTCCCCTGATACATTCTCCTCTCCAGTTTCACATGTTTTACTACCCCTGCAGCTTTGGTAAACTAAAATTCATCACTACTTTCCTGGCCTAATTTTAACTTTTATCTCTCTTCACCAAATTATCATGATGGCTAAAGCTTCATTATTCCCTTATGCATAAAATTTATTAAATTATGGTGGCTTTTCAGTTCCTTAAAATGGCAGGGAATCAACAGATCTGGCATTTTCCTGTTAAGACAGGGAAACTGAAATAGGACTCGCCGAGAGTCTGTAATAAAATACTGTCAACTAACATCAGTTACCTAGGGCCTTAAACAGTTTTTGTGCATTCTTCGCTGTGCTCACAAAGTCTTTGGTCATGTAGTGGAACTCACACTTCTCTGAGGTCTAAACCTTAAGAAAAAATATACTTAAGGGTTTTAAACTAACATTGCTACATCGTGTCCCTCATAACTTTCAGGCACCGAAACAAATCAGGGATAGCTCTGCGTATCAGCTATAGGATTTGGACTTTTAAGTAAGTTACTATAAATTTCAAACTACTTTTGGACTATGGCTTGGGTTGCCCACGGTAAGGCAAATTCATGGTATCCAAAGCAACTTCAACCCAAAGTATCTAGCATAATCCTAGCATAATTTCAACTCAACCAGGAAGGAATTTCAATGGAGGTGTTTAACACGTATGAACAACACAATCTCAAACCATCCAGGGGTTCTACGCCCATCCCTGCAAGCTAGGGATGTAAGAAGAGTGTGGTTGCATTCCTCAATCCTGGGAGGGCTCAGGTCAGCGACATACCAGGAATGATTTGTCAGATTGAAGGGAATTATAATGGACAAAAACTGAAAACAAATAAGTGAAGTTAACAGCGGCTCTCAACGTTCAAAGCGAATAAAAGTCCAAAAGGCGTGGTGGCCACGTGCCTCATGGGAGAAGGACCCAGGCATTAGTGCTCCTCAGCTTGGCCAAGACGCCGGAGAGGAGGGGCGCGAGCCGCCTAGTGGGCCCGGAACAGCAGATTGCCCCGCCTCTTCCGGTGGCCGTGGCGCCAACCCGCCCACGCGGCGCCCCAAGAAGTGGCTCCGGAGTTTCCTACAGTGGCCGCGTCAGGAAACAGCCTTGCCCAGGAGTATAGCGATCGCCCCACTCATTACCTGATCAGGGCTGCGACCCTCATTCTGAGCTTAGTGCGCGTGCGTGCGGTCACCACAGACGCCAGGCCCCGGTCCTGTGGCGGCAGTACCTACACACGCGGTCCTCGCCCGGGTGTTTGCTGCGCTGCCTGCCCGCGACTATGCCTACTGCCCCTTCAGCACCTTGCTGAACACCCGGGCATAGAGGGTAGGTAGTCTCAGCACCTATTTCCTCTTACATGCATATGTAGCTCAGGTTTAAAAAAAAAAAAAAAAAAAAAAAAAAAAGAAAAAAAAAAGATTAGGCGCAGCCTAACCACCTAAGTAAGGGCTGTGAAGCTGCCGCGGGGGAAGGGCATGGCCCTTGTTAAATCACTTGAAGGTGCTGGGATTGTCTGGATAGTAAGTTCAAGTTCACAAGTCCCAAGATTTGAAACACTGCCCTGGAAAGGGGAATTAGCCTCTTACCTTTCTTCGTCAATTCCAAGAAAATTTACCCCCACCAATTAAAAAAAAGCCATTAACACCTGAACACTTTTAACTTTGAGGTTTATATCCTTCCCCATTGAATCAGTGAGGATACATGACCTCCACTCCTGTACTTTTTTTTTTAAAAGCATTTTCTCAATACAAAAAATGAAAAACTTGCACTCCAGAAAGCAGAAAATATCTAATTTAAAATACACACACCAGTACTTGAAAGTACTAAGCACTGTTTAGAGCTCCTGGGATCAACTGTGATTATAGACGGTCATGCTTACCTATATCCATGAACAGGGTGTTTGTGTAGAGGTATAGGAAGAAAGCAGGTGATACGCTATACAGTTATAATGAGAATTGTATGTTAAAAAGTGGGAAATAATGTACCAAAAAAAAAACAAAAACAAAACAAAACAAAAAAGGCGGGGAATTATCACAGGCAGAGAAAATAAAAATGTAGAACTAAATAGTATCCAGGTAGGCATTATTGGCGAGTTATCTGACTTTAACATATATTTTTGAATATATATTATATATTCATATAGCTAGAATATATTATCCAACAATAATAATTTATACATATTATATATACATATATATACACATGTATACATATACAAAAACACATATATAATACACACATATATTTATATATATTCAAAGAGTTTCAGTGAACTCCCCAAATCCATCTTATTAATCCAATCCATCCATTAATTCAAGTTAATCTCCCTTTATACTTTTCACCTGACTCTTTTAATTGGATTTTAATTGAAGACTGCTGGCAGGACATGTATTGGGCACAGGTTGTGAACCTCAAGTTTGATGACAAAATAACAGGACAGATTACTGTAACTGGAAAAGAGTAACCAGAATGAGTGATGGAACATGAAGTTTGGGTAGTAGAGAGGAAAGACTATATAAGGTGTTGTAAGCCATTTCAGACTTTATAGCACAGATATGGTTGAAGGTTTTATAAGGACTACAGGTTTTTATAACACTGCAGTGTTGAGAACTTATCTATTAGGGAAGACATCTATTCTACTGTTCTGGGAGAGATGATGTGATCTAAAAACAAGATGATGGATTTGGCGAAACATGAAAAGATTACTAATTTTTTTTAAAGAGCCAATATAATTGAATAAATTGATATGCATTACTAAAGAAAGCCATGATAACAATGCCATGAACTAAAGTTAGTATGTGTAAAACACCTCAAATTGTGTCAGATACACATAAGCAGTTTTGCCATGCTACAAATGCTTTCATTGACTCCAAATAGTTGGTATGGGTCACCATGGCATTAATAATTTGCTGTATCAGTATTATAATCATGTGTGTTAAAATTCTGTGATAATGGTAATTTACCAAATCAATTAAGTATTTGAGATATTGGTAACTGGTTAGACATAGAACATTCAAATTAAACATTCATTCATAGTATAGCATATCAAAATTTGAAAGTAATTTATATAATACATTTGGCAAGATCACTGGGAATTGAGTCCATTGAACTGAAGGGTAGTTTAAGGTAGGATAGGACTAGAAAGATAAGGACAGGAAAAACACATACATCTTCAAATAAAGAGGTTTTCCTTACTGGTGGAGAGGTTATGTTGGTCAGAGAGGAAGACAAATTGGATAGTCTGGGGGTGATGCCCACTTATCTAGGGTCAGGAAAAGCCACTAAAAATAATAACAACACCAGGAAGGTTAATCTAGCTGTTTGCATTAATTTTAAAAAGTTGTGTGGATTATCAGTAATCCACATGTTGACTGATTTGATAAAATAAATAGCAAGTGCCTCAAAAACTCATTTTTAAAAATTTTCTACCATTTAAAATTATTTTTCCTTGCTACTTTCAAGAGGAGGTGAGAAAATAACTTGCTCTCCCTAAAGCTACATATGTTTTATTTCTTTGTGTTTAGTCTCATGCTAGGATAGTCTCATCAAAAATATTTATTATAATGTGTATATACTGAGGTTTATCTATAAGTGAGGGGATAATATGCTCAGGCCATTAACCAAGGTCAACCAGTTTTCAGAGGGTTTTCTGGCTTCTTTCTGCCACTTTATATTATCCTCGGTATTGTGCATTTTACCCCTTGTGGGGGAGGGGATACTCAAACCTTTCAACCCAAGTTCTTTCAACTAATGGAATTTCTTGGGTGACCTGATATAACAGTGCCAAATGTATTGTTTCTTTTTTTTTTTTTTTTAACCAACCTTTACCCTAAGCCAAAGTTCTCCATTACAAGAACTGTAAATTAAGCTTCCAATGGCATAGTTCTAATATCTCGTTTGCACCCTGAGAACAGTTCAGGAACAGTCTGACCTGGCACAGCCTTGGTAGTGGATCTAAAAGCACAGCAGTCAGAATCTAGAACAGTTGCTAAGAATGGCGGTGATCTAGCTGCTCTGTGAGGTCTGTAACCCCTTCTGTCTAAGACTGACCTATGGAAATGGAGGTTACCTGAAGGAGTGGAGTGCTTGCTGTTGCACTTCATCTTAGCCCTCCCCTGTCTGTGTGGTACATTTGTTTCTATCCACTCCACATTTCCCTCCACCTAGCAACCACTTACACAGATTGTCCTTATTGGTTTTCCTGCCAGTCCTAATGGGTCTCAGTCATGGGGCAGTAGATTCCTTTCAGTCTTGTTCTGCTGCATGTGTCATGTCACATGTACAACTGGGAAAGGGCACCAAGCGGATCATCTGGGTTCCACATGTGGGTGACTTCATTCCTAGTGTATTGAGAATCCTTACGCCTCATAACCAGTTACTCTAGCTTGTAGGTCTTTGCACACAGAATACTGAATGCGACTTGATTGTATTCTGAAGTTCAATGAATCCTTGCTCAGCCTTCTTTGAAGTCCAATGTTTTGTTAAAACTTGTGAGAGGCAAAGGAGAGATTTCCTTAGTAAGTCCTTGGCCAATGTTACTTTCAGCCTTTCATTTTTCAGATCCATGTTTTCCTCCTAATGTGTGTCATATATAGAGATCTGATTTATCACTTATGTCTCTATCCTGAGGCATGACTACCCACCGTTGCAGGTTCTCTTCTGAGCTACTGATTTACATATGACTTCGATTGGCTAGCTTCATTTAAATAAACACAATGTGTGCCACTTAGATACTGTGCACCTGGCCCAATGCTGTACTTCCTTGTCTGAAGTGAGTTTTGTTGTGAATACTCAGCTCAGTGGGATTCCACGCCTACAATGCCAATGATACCATGTGGAGTGATGCAGACAGGGCAACACCAAGTCTTAGGATATTTATTGTGCCCAGGCAAAGGTTAGGAGAAGCTTGAAAATATGGCCTGAATGAACTCTGTTATGAATCCGAGGATTGCCATCTGGTGGCTTTCACCTGGGGTTTTAATCACTGATATGGAGGAAATAGCTCTCTGAGTTCATCTCTCTGTGCCTGCCACAATGAAGCAGAATGACTCCAAACCACATGAGAATGAGCAGGAAATTTAGACTCTCACATTGTGCTCTGCTCTAGCAAGAGACATACAGAGAAGAGTTTATTCAAACCAAGAATAGCATTTGAAGGAAGGCCAACCTAAATTTGTGAATGTCTAACTTAAAAACAACAGTATTTTCAAGGAAATGCTTTAGTTTACTTCCAAACACATGTACTAATGTTGATCAAACTAACATACTAATAGTGGATCCTGGCAAACTGTTTTTTAAAACTCTCATAAGTTAATAGGGAAAACTTATTTTTAACTACTATCCATTTGCCGATACATAATTTGCTCAGATTTTAGGAACACTTGATTTAGTAAAAACCATATATACATAGCTTTCTACACAGATGCCATAAAGATAACTTCAACCCAGTAAATGTCAACAAGTTAAAAGGTTTCTTTTCAGTATAGCAATTTTTATTTTGTAATTCAGTGAATTGTTTTCCCCAAGATCCACCTTCCAAACACATTGTGTGCTCATGTTCTATAGCCTAAAACCATTACATACAAATGAATACTGCCTCGCTCATAGGGCCAACAAAACAGGTGAACAGAAAACTTGTCTCAAAAAACCCTCAGTCCTTTGCCAGTTTACTTAAGGAAAGTCTCCACAGCCAAACACTGTTGCCGGTAATAAGAGCTTGCAAGCTGTCACTGAATTCTGCTTCCTTGGCAGTATATCTCACTGATGTACTGATTGATAAAGACTTAGATAACCACATCAAGAAATGCTACAGGTAGTCACTCCATAACAGCTCAGAAAAGAGTCAAGTATGTCTTCCCTAAAATACCAGACAGGAAGTCATCAGAACGATGTTTCCTGAATACTTATTTCTAAGAAGACATTAATGATTTAAGAATCTTTGTTGTCTAAGCCACACTTATATGAGTATTTATACAATTTGGAGTCATCAGAATATGGGAATACTTGGACCCATAGAATTAATTTTCACCATTGATATCTTGCATTGTAGCATTTGGCTACAACATACTTTCTTAATCTTGATTTAAAATGGACTATCAGTGTATTAGGGTTCTCTAGAAGAATGAGCAGAATGGATATATATTTAAAAGGGGTTTATTAGATTGGTACTCATGACACTGTCTGAGTAGGCCCACAGTGGCTGTCTCTACAGGGGAGATTGTAAGAGCCTATAGCTACAAAGTCCACCAAACTGGATGCCGCACAAATCCCACTCTGACTCTGAAGACCTAGAGAATTCCTAGGGAACTACCGGTCTTTGGACCATCCTGTGAAGCCAGAGAAGCAGCTGAGGTCTGATGTCAGGCTACGGTGGAGACAGCAGCACCGACAGCAACAGAGTGCAGGAACCTGCCAGTAGAAAGTAAAGGCGAACATTCCAGTGAAAAGTAAAGGCGAGCAGGAAAGAGTTAAGAGCTTTCCCCTTTGACCACCTTATAATTGGGCTGCCATTGGAAGGCACCACCCACATTTCATAGAAGCCTTCTCACACCAGTTAACCAAAGCAAGGATATTTTTCATAGGTGCATCCAGAGGCTTGTCTCCTGGTTGATTCCAGATCCAATGCTGTTGACAATGAAGAGTAGCCATCACAGAGGGGATCCACCCTTGTGAGACCCACAGAGACAATGGAGCCTTCTTATCTTGTACAGAATGTACTATACTCAACCCTGTACCTCCTGAAATCAATGCTGAAGAGCCATGGGGAGATTATATTACAGCCAAAAGCTGAGAATAAACTAATATGACCTAGCGTGTCCTCACGAAAAGGAAAAAGATGCTTCCTAAGAATGTTATCCCATAAAAGTTTTAGACATGTCCATTATGTCATACATGCAATCCTCAATGTAAGAACACAAGAACATTAAAAATAATGTAACACTTCCTACAGACCAGAACTCCAGTAACAGATTTCAAAGCTATCAAAGTGGTTGGCATAGCTGACAGGGAACTCAAAAGATTTTTTTTTCAAACAACTCCACAAGATCCAAAGGAAATAAACAATGAAATGAATTTGGGTGCAAATTAAAAGTTCAGCAAAGACATTTTGTAAAGAACTGATCAGAAGTCTTAGAATTGAAAGACTGTATATTTGATAATACAGCATATTTGAAAGCCTCACCATTATACTGGATCAAGGGGAATAAAGGGGGTTATGAACCCTATCTTTTCATACTGTGTTCCAACATGAAGAAAAGAGGAAAAGTGTAATAATATCTTTTATATCCTTAAAAGATTATTAAAGTATCAAACTCTTGCAGCACTGGCATATCCAAAAAGGAAGAAATTATGATTAAAGACATATTTCTAAACAGGGGAAAGAAAGAGATGACCACGACTTTATAATTTCTGATAGACATAAGCAGAAAATATCTGACCATCTACAGTCAAACTCTTAAAAGAGAATGAAATCTTTTAATCTAGAAAAACATACTGTTAACTTTAAAGGGAAAACTCATTAGATTAATGTGTTTCTTAGGCTCAGCATAGCATGAAAGAATGTATTTCAAATCATGGAAAACATAAATCTGAAAACAATTATTAGTGTACCTAACAAAGTTATGATTTGGAATTTAAGGATACACACATGCACAGAGAGAGGGAGAGGGAGGGGGAGGGGGAGGGGGAGAGGGAGAGGGAGAGAACTGGAAGGAAGGGGGAGGGAGGGAAGGAAGTAAGGAGGGAGAATAGGGGGAGAGAGAAATCCATGACCGCCATATCACTCCTACAAAGAACACTTAAAGAAATCCTTTACCTAGAATTTGAAGAAAGATAATTACCAGGATGACATGTGAAAATATAAATCCCACTAGAAGAATAGACATTTTGTGGTTGAATAGGGTCTGAGCTAGGTTTTCCCAGATTTTTGTCTTCTTATTTCAGAATGAAATAAAAGCTCACACAGATTTAAAGTGGCAGGGGAACACTACTCAAAGAAAATATAGAGAATAGTTCAGGAGACAGCACAAGAGTAGCAGGCCACCTGAGCGAAGGTGCTCAAGGGCCATTATGATTTGTCTTCCCTTTATGGGGTTCAAAAAAGAGGAGCTGGTTATTAGGGTAGATGTTTGTGCTGTTCTCTGTTCATACATACACACAAATATATAGCCATCTCTTTCCTGTACATGTCCCTTCCCATAATTAATCTCATCTTATTCACACGCATGATCAGTAGCCATAGGTATAAGATGATAAATAAGGAAATTTCTCCAAAGCTTCACTCAGGAATGAAGTTTTGCCTTGTGTTTATGTCCAATGCTTCTGATGTCCAGCTTCATCATGGGGAGGGTCCTGAGCAAGGCAGGAATGGGAATGGTGCTGATTTAATAATGACTCAGAGTCAGTAGTGGATGCAAGCTGTCAGTTCAAGTGCTCTCTCTCTAGCAGAGGATTCTCACATTCCTTCTCCTCCTTTCTTCCTTCTCCCTCCTCATTCTTTTGCTTTCTCCCTTCTTGTGCTTTTGCCTTCTCCCCTCTCTCATTATTTTTCCTTTCAATATTTTTTATTTCTAGATCATATATAAGCCTTTCTCCTATAAAATAAACCCATCTATCATTTGCTTGAGTTTTATAGATTCCTTCCTTTCTGAGCCATGCCTTTTCTTCTTGAGACCACTTTAGTTCTCTATCCTTGATGTCCCCAAGTTCACCTTAGCTAATTAGTGCAGCAGCCATTGGGCCAGAGAATACATGTATCTTCTAATATTTCTGCGCTCAAGGTCAATTCTCACAATGAACAATTCTACAAAGGACCATGTAGGCTTTTATGACTCTGTGGTTAAATTTTCTAGCTCCTTTCCCATGTCCCTAAAGGCCAAGAGGAAGGACTGCTCATTGACCTCCACAGCCACATGACCACCTCCATTCCTCATTCCTGAGAACCGCATCTGTTTCATTTATCATGACATCGTTAGCTCTAAGCAATGGGGGAAGTGTGCTTCCCAGAAAGAGAGATTGAAAGTAAGATAGGAGAGACAGCAGATCAGCTTTAGGCCAGCAGCAGTCATCGGCACACATAGGGAAAGTAGAGACCAATGGCCTGGCAAGGCTCCATGGGCAGGAATTATGTCACCTCCTACTAAAGTCATGCCAGACGGGACACAGTGCCAGCCTAGACCACTGACCCAGGGCTCTTGGCTCCTAGATTTTGTTCCTAGGTGTTTTGAGTAAAAGGGGAGCTTCAATGAGTGATTACTAAACAGACCAACCTACTTCATTGCTTAAAGAAGGTATATGTATGTATTGGCTAAAGTAGCAGTAAGTGACTTTGTCTTGTTTTTAATCTTAGAAGAGATAGCTTTTCTTGTTCAATATGCTGTTGCCTTTGGATTTGCAAAGTTTTCTATCTCTGTTGAAACGATGATATAATCTTTAGCCTTCATTCCGTTTGTGTGATACATTGTGTTTATAAATTGGCATATGTTGAACTATTCTTACAAGCCTGAAACTAAACCACCTTGATCATTGTCTATAATCAAGTTGAATGATCATTAATGAATGATTGACTTTATTTTGTAATATTCACTGCAGAGATCATTTCTTTCACCCTTAAATAGAATGTCTTATGAATGACTCTAAACTTGATGTTTAGTTCTTGGTTTTATTTTATTTTTTTGTTTGGTCTTGATATGTACCTAGTCTATCCATTGGTAAGAATAAGATATTGAACTCCACCAATTTTATTATATAAGAGCCCATCTCTCACTTTGGCCCCAAGAATGTTTATTTTATTAAATGAAAGTGTACTTTTGTGTGTATTTAAATTTATAATTTTATGCAGTTTTGTTGAATTGTCCTGATCTCTTCTTACTTTATTTCCAACTCTGTTTGTAAGAAAGTATATATTTTCTTATACTTCTTTAGATTCTATTTGCTTAGAATATAATTTTCTATCCTTTCCCTTTCAGTTTGTGTGTAAATCTTTGCTGACATCCAGGGTTCTGTTGTATATCTATTGTTATAGGGATTGAGCCAAAGATTTTAGACAGACAAGACAAGTAGTCTACCACTGAATTGCATTCCCAGCTTAGTATGTTGTTTCTTGAAGAAGATACAGATAAATATACACATTAAAAAAAGCACACATGAATATTTTTAGGTGGACAGATTGCATGAAGTGATCTATGAATTCAAAGAAATCCTCATCAAAGTATCAATGACTTTCTTCAAAGAACGAGGGCAAAATCTTTAAACTCGTATAAGAAGTCAAAATGATCATAAATAGCTAAAATGAATTAGAAGAGCTTGAGCCATAAAACCAAGCTATAGGCATCGTGCATAATCTCAAGGCATGCTACGTATTCACAGCAGCCTAAACACAGTAAATGAAAAGAGACTCCAGGAAAGTGAACCTTAAGAGAGAACCCAGAAAAAAGAAGCCTACCCATTGGAAGCTAACTGATTCACCAAAGGGGCCAAGACATTCACTGAGGAAAGAATGGCCACCTTTATAAATGGTTCTGGAAAACTAGATATCCTATCCAGATAATTTAAACTTGACCCCATCTCTCACCTCATGAAAAAAAAAAATCAACTGAAAATGGATCAAAACTTTACTATAAGACCTGAAACCACTAGAAAGAAATAAAAGAAAAACATGTCAAGATATGTACAGGCAAAGACTCACTCTTTCTGGGAATGCAAATTAACTAAATGTCTATGAAAATTATGGAACTTCTTCAGAAAAGTAAAAATAGGATTACAATCTGCCCCAGCTGTCCTACTCTTGGGCATATATGTGAAGAAAAAGAAGTCAACATACAAAAGAGATGTCTGCATGTTCGTGTTTGTTGTGACATTGTTCACAATATCTAAGATACATAATTAGCCTAAAATGTGTGGCTGAAGAAAATATGGTAGATATACATAGTGGAATATTTGGCACTAAAGAAAAATGAAATCCTGCCACTTTCAACAAAATGAAAGGAACTAGTGAACATCATGTTAAGCAAAATTACCAAGAGAAAGACAACTGCCATATGTTCTTTCTCATAGGTGGAAACTTAAAAAAAAAACCTGAAAGTAACTTGGGATTGCTAGGTACTGGGAATGGTGCCATGGGTTGGCAATAGAAGGTAGATGGATATGATAAATGCACACTATATGTAGTATATCCTGTTATTTACAGAACTCTTCAAAGCAATGATTCAATCCAATCTACTACTGCAAGGGACTTCCATATTCATGGAAGACTCATTAATAAAACAGAATGTACTATGTAAGTCAGTCCATTCTTTTTCCAATAGGAAAAGCTCAAATTGGAAGTATATTCCTTCTTTCATCAAACCTTTTCTGGATAAATTAGAATGAAAAGGATATGTATGTGCATCCACGAGAAATGCAATGCCCTGTTGGCAAGGATATTCACCAGAAGAAACTGTGATGCATTATTGTAGAAATGCATAAATGATACAGCCTTTTTGACACATAGTATGACCTCATCTTACATAGGGTAAGCACATTGTTCTCTATCACTCTGTAATTCTACTCACAGATGTTCACTCTAGAGAAATGAACACACTTGTACTTACAAAATACATACATGAGTGATATAGCGTCATTGTTGAAATTTCTGTCACTTGGGGACTAAATAAACAATTATGTAATTATATGTAGATTACTCATCATATTATGCATAGCAACATTCATGAAGTTTAAAATTATGCTAGAATAAAACAATCAAGCACAAGCATTTGCCTTATATGGTTAGTTATGTTTACGTAAAGTTTAGAGAAGGCAAAATTACCATGCTGGGCTGCTTGCCCCCTCCACTCTCTTGCTCTCATGCTCCCACTCTTTCCCCATTCCCTTCCCTCCTTTCTTTCCACATGCTCATAGCTGGTCTCTCCTCTCCTCTCCTCTCCTCTTCTCTCCTCTCCTCTCCTCTCTCTCTCTCCTCCTCCTCTCCTCTCCTCTCCTCTCCTCTCCTCTCCTCTCCCTCTCTTCTCCTCTCTCTCTCCTCTCCTCTCCTCTCCTCTCCTCTCCTCTCCTCCCCTCTCCCTACCCTGTCCTGTCCTCCCCTCCTCCCCTCTCCCCCTCCCTCCTCCCTCCCTCCCCTATCCTCTGTCCCCCTCCCCCTTCCTCTTCCCCTTACCCAAGTTTCTCCCTCTCTCTCTCTCTCTCTCTCTCCTCTCTCTCTCTCTCTCTCTCTCTCTCTCTCTGAGTTTCTCTGCCTCTACTACCTGCTCAACTCCATCCCCATGCCCTGAATAAACTCTATTCTATACTAATAAAAAAAAAGATAAGCATTCAGCATGCTTAGGGTCAAGATAGAGGATATGTCAAAAGACAAAGTCCATGGTCCATGCAAAGACAAATGCCAAATGCCTTTGAGAAACCTTTTCCTGTGAGGAACTTTGATAGTTGTGGTGATACAATACTTTTGAATTGACAAAATTCAGCAAACTGTATGCTTGAAAGCATAGATTTTTATTAAATGCTATTAACGTCAGATTAACAAAATAATAATTTCATGACTATAAAATCAGGTTCAAGTGTCTAACAAATAGTACCACTTCATCAATTCTATTTTCAGTACAAGCGTATAGATTATGTTAGACTTTGATGGAGGCCAGTATACCTACATATCTACATTTGAGGTGCATTCTTTTCCTCTAATTATTTGCCCCAACCAAGGGAAGTTCTAGGATTTCTTTATTGATGATGCGTTAAGTGGAGGGCATGATACCTGCTCCAGAATGCATTCATATATTAAGCTCACCTTTACTTAAGTATGAGTTTTTTGAAGGAGTTTTGGAGATTATTGGGGACTAATAAAATATAAAGCTTCCCAATCTATCTTTAATGACAATTTTCAAACACTGCATAGCTTCAATTCAATCAGATGCTCATTAGTTATTAACCACTGAAAGGAAATTTGCATGCAGTAGCATCATTATTACCACAAAGTAACACACTGTCTTAATCTTTTCATCATTATCCTGATAACCTCTCTCAGAGAGGGTGATTCTTTAGTTTACTCCCAAATTCTGGCAATCTATTTTATTTGATGTCTTTACCTCCTCATAATACCTATATGTATATTCAATCATTTAAAGTACATTGATATGATAGGTAGTTGACTGTATCAAAAGCTAAAAGATTTTCCAACATTTCCCTAAGCTAACAAAGCACAATTGGGAATTAGGCAAATCTAGGTTTGAATTCTAATTCTGCAAAACTACTTTGTAAGTGCAATGTGCTTTCTTTCCTTTGTCTGTAAAATCAGTATGTTGATGCCTAGTGAATGAGGCAAGGGATACATTCTATAAGTGTACTTGACACGTGCAAGCTGCAAACACTTTTAAAAACTCTATAAAACAAAAACTTACATTCCATAATCAACCATAATATGAAAGATTTCAGAATAGACAGAAGAAAGTATGTGACAGAAAAATACGCCATTGTTGATTTTATTAAACCCAACGATATCAGTCATTGAGTATAAATATATAATGGCCTAAAATGGAGATAGACTGAACAAAAGAGAGATATGCACCTGTATTTGATCTACAGGACCCTCACTTTTAATATGAAAACACAGACATATTAACAGTAAAAAGATGAAGAAACAAACAGTATGCAAACTGTACTCAAAATAAAAGTGGAATGACTGCGTGTGTTAGACAATGTAGATTTCAGAGCAAAAAATACAATTATTTTCTTCCCACCTCATGTTGCACATTTTTCTCTATCTCTCCATAGTGAGCTTATGAATGCGTTTGCATACATTACTTTTATACTTCTCCAGGGGAGCATGCTATATTCACTGTTCTGTTCTTTGTTTCTCCAGCTCTATCTGTGGCAGGATTCTCTATCGCTCTGTGCATAGTTCTTTCATTCTTTTAACTTCCATAGAGTAAAAAGGAAAGAGACTTTTAAGGTTCTCATCAAGGATGTCACCTTCCCAAATAATGAAGCCAGGGGAAGCCCATGCTGGCTCTGAAGGGTGATCTGAATACTATTTAAAGAATGCTGAACCTCGCATCATCAGCACATTCAGCAAAACATTTAGTAGTTTTGTCACTTTTAAGGGTATCTTTTTAACAATCTAGCATCTAAGATAATTTATATCTTTTTTCCAACGTATCTGTTTTCAGTCAATAACTAAAGTCTCATACATTCTATCAAGATATCTCAAAAACCTAGAGGTGGATAGCAAAAAGTGTATAGTTCATTGTCAACTGTTTGAGATATTGAAGTGCTGTACATGAACCTCAAGTCCAATGTCTGCTACAAGCTTTGCTTCTCTACATTTATATGTGCAAGAATTAAAATGATTCAAATGATAAAGTGATATCTTTATTTACTTTCATCTAGTCCAGAGTTTCCATCATTTTCTCAACCACTATCGTCCTCGGATTTAGGAAGGTATTTCCTGTCTGGTGGGATACGTAGTAGTAGTGGATAATAACACAACGGTTTGTGGTGTTTCTTTCTTTTGATAAGCTACAAGTATTTAACATAATTAAGCTCATGTGCCCTAATAAGTTTCATATGAAATACATTGAAAAAATATGTTTTTTCCAAGTTAGAAATGTTAGATTGATAAAAATATATGTACATATAATAATTGAATTTTGGCTTTATATATTGTTAATGTTGTCACTGTGACCAGAACCCAGGTCCCCTCATTTTTAAGCTAGACTGTAAATTTTAGAATCATATCTTTTTTTTTATTTGGATTTTTAAAAATAATGAAATGCACTCTTACACACATTATACTTCCTGAGCTAGGATGATCCTTAAAAAGGTTTCTCAAGAATCTCACTTGGAAAGAATATTTTGCCTGAAGATGGAGAATACGACCAGATTTAACTACTGATTATCATCGTCAAGGAAGCCTTCATAGGAATAACCAGCACAATGGCTCAAAGTCCATCAAAATAAAATTTAGGAGTCAATTTAGTGGAAGTGGGCATATTTGAATAAATTAATTTAAATAGAAAAAAACTCATTTTTATTCAAAGTAAAGGAATTTCAAGAAAAAAAATGGAAATACCAGTGAGAAGAGGATACACAGACATTTTTCATTTTGGTTATTTTAATATGTTAATGACTAAACATTATACTTACAGTCACTTTATGTTCTTATAATGTCAGTAAGATTTCCCTACATTAACTGTATTTTCTTTATAATGAGATAGATTAAAATTATATTTTGTTTGCACTGCTAATTTTGGATCCTTTGTGCATAGGTTTTTTTTTTCAATACCTTTTTTATTGGCTTTTTATTTATTTATATTTAAATGTTATCCCTGATTCTAATAATGGCTTTTCATTTTCCTTTTATGTATCTGATCTTGTGCACATGCACAAAATATAAATGGAATTTAAGAAATAAGCATGTGATAGAAATGAAAATATCTAGTTGGTAATAATAAGCTGATTTAAAAAAAACCATGAATTTGTCATTGTGGTATAGATCTATAATACAGGCACTTTGGAGACTGAGGCAAGAGAATTGACATGAGTTCAAGTTCACCCTGAGCTACAGAGTAAGACCCTATCTATACTCTTCCCCGTGCATCATAGTTTATAAGTAATAACTAAATTCAACTGAAAGCATGAAAGGTATGGTATTAGGTAAATAAAATTTACTATATAAAAATCAATAACACCAAAATAAAAGAATATTTTGGTTAAAGAACATACAAAGAATATTTAAACTGTTACTTCACAATTGATAGGAATTAAAAATCTAGCTTTCAAGGCCTAACATGAAGAACAATTGCCTAACATGTGCAAGGCCCTTATTTACTATAAGGATCCTCTTCCATGGATCCTTATAAATACGACTTAAAAATTTCCGTACTTCGTTATACACACAGAGTGTTATCTTGATTATTATATAGGCTGATGTAACTTTGCTCTCTGACTTAGAAATAATAAACAGTGTTTATAGATAAAATTAATTTGTAAAATTATGAATTTTATGAATTGTCTCAAATATTCACAATAAATAATTAAGAAGTTCATTATTATAAAATAAAAGTGGTAGTAGAATTTAATAAAGAAAAATTGATTTCATTTTTCAAGTTTCTCAAGTACTTTTTAGTTATAGTTTTTGTTAAAACCACATAGAGGATTATATTTGCCAAAATATAAATGCACATACAATTTTTCTCTACTCCTTGTTACCTGGTCTTTAACACTGGAAACAGCATCCTTCCTGGAAAGTGTAGTGTAGGCCAGATGCCTTGCTGTACTTCTCAGTCACAACATATTAAATATCTGTATACCCCACTGTACCATTAATTTTGTGGACACAAAGATTGTCTCTTACAACTATATTAGTCATACTGGTTGCAAGAAGATATATCTGAAAGGCTACCAAGGAAAGAAGTTTTCATACCATTGCAGGTGAATTTAAGGAATCAGGAATGCTAGGATACTCAGGAACTATCAATACTAAAAAGACGATAGATAGCTTCATAACGCCAAAGAGGCAAGGGAATACTGGTACCTTTAGATATGTTCAGAGGTTGGAGTAATGAAAGCAGGGCATTTAAAGAAGCTATATTCTTAGGTCATAGCCATTTTCACAGGAATGCATCCAGACATGGAGGTTGCAGGGGAAGAAAGACCCTGATGCCTTTCCATCTGCCATGCTGCCTCTTGCCAGAGCTTGCCACTGGCTTAAATTTTACCAATGGTGAGTGGTTGAAGGGACTCATTGGCTGGATTCACAGAGATCTAGCTGTTTGGGGCACGGAACTAGAAAGGACAGAGGATTAGTCTCTGGAAAGTATAAGAAGCCACACATGCTTCAAACTCAGTTACTCTCGGGTTTCCTGGTTTAACGGGAGGTACTAGAAGATACTGGGGAAAGAATATGTCTGTGCATTAAAGTAAACTAACCCTGAGGCTTAGCTCAGGCCGTGCTTGTCTCCACTAGGAAAGTAAGTCACTTTAGCAGGATGTCTTATTACTAAATATGGGTGTTAAGAGCCTTTTACTATTTATATTCAGTAGCTCAGAGTCGATTTTCGGAATTCCTATGAAGAACATGAAGAACTGAGGTAATTCTGTAACTGTGTGGGAGGGTTCAGATTTGTACACAACAACATGAAGCGACTCCTTTGGAAGTTGGTTGGAAAGGTGAGTCCTAGCAGAGCATACGCAAGAGTTGGACGGACTGGCAATGGTTAGTGTTAACTGGGGCAAGCCACTGGGAGATGAGAAGACTGCTGGGTGTACTTATGATCTTTGTCGTGTTTCTATTAATGTTAAAGTCTCAGCTTGGGCCCTTAAACCAAATATTCTATGGAATATTTAAGCAAGACTTTTTACTGCAAGGTCTATAGTTAAATTTTACATTTCCTATGTTAAACGTATTTTCTTTTTTTTCTTTTTCTTTTGTTCTTTTATTGGATTTTTATTTATATTTCAAATGTTATCCCCTTTCCTGGTTTCCCCTCCAGAAACCTGCTATCCCATTACCCCCTCCCCTACCTCCATGAGGGTGCTCCCCTACTCACCCACCGATTCCCTCCCACCTCCCCATCTTGACATTCCCCTACACTAGGGCATCAAGCCTTGACCAAGGGCCTCTCATCCCATTGATGCTCAATGAAGGTATATGCAGCTGGAGCTATAGGTCTATCACTGAATGCTCTTGGGGTGGTGGTTTAGTCCCTGGGAACTCTGGAGGGGATGGGTCTGGTTGGTTGATATTATTGTTCTTCTTATGGAGTTGCAAACTCCTTCAGCTCCTTCAGTCCTTTCTCTAATTCCTCTAATTCCCCATTCTCAATTAAACCATTGGCTGCAAAGCATCCGACTCTATTTGTCATGCTCTGGCAGAGCCTCTCAGGTGACAGCTACATCGGGCTCCTGTCAGCATGCACTTCTTGGCATCTGCAATATTGTCTGGGTTTGGTGACTGTATATGGGATGGATCCCCAGATAGGGCAATCTCTGCCTTAGTCTCTGCTCTACACTTTGTCTCCATATTTCCTCATGTGAGTATTTTTGTTTTCCCTTCTAGGAAGGACTGAAGCATCCATACTTTGGTCTTCCTTTTTCTTGAGTTTCATGTTATCTGTGAATTGTATCTTGGGTATTCAGAGTTTTGGACTAATATCCACTTATCAGTGAGTACATATCATGTGTGATTTTTGTTATTGGGTTTCCTCACTCAGGATGATATTTTCTACTTCCATCCATTTGCCTATGAATTTCATAAAGGCATTGTTTTTTATAGCTAAGTAGTATTCCACTGTGTAAATGTACCACATTTTCTGTATCCATTCCTCTGTTGAAGGATATTTTCCAACTTCTGGCTATTATAAATAAGGCTGCTGTGAACATAGTGGAGCATGTGTCCTTGTTATATGTTGGAGCATCTTTTGGGTATATGCCCAGGAGTGGTATAGCTGGGTCCTCAGTTAGTACCATGTACATTTTCTGAGGAACCACCAAACTGATTTCCAGATTGATTGTACCGGCTTGCAACCCCACCAGCAATGGAAGAGTGTTCTTCTTTCCCCGATTTAGGTTAGAGACAGTTGAACAGATACAGACACAGTAGTTGAGGCTGATCAACCAAAAGCCCAGTTCCCTGGAATCTACTTTGATATTCAAATAGTTTTCCCTTTCCCTTTCCATGCTACTAAACAACGAATGTCTGGTTACTGCTTAAATTTCTGGAAAGACTGTAAACAAACTCAATTCATTCTGTGACTAGTGGCCTGACTTTGTGTCACATATCATATGTGACAGTATTTTCTCTATCTAACTGGAGGTGAGAAATGGATACTATGAGACAACAATGGGACACTGTTTGCGTATGCCCAGTCCCTATTATATTACTTACTTTTTGTTAGGTAACAGATTAAACCTGCTTCTGAGTCTAGCGCTTAACAATTACCCTTTTTCCTTGGCTCAGTTTCTGTAGGTTAGAAGCTCAGCTGGGCTTCCCAGGTGCCCTGACTCAGGTTGTCTAACAGAAATGGAACCTCATGGAAAGACTCGATTGATGAGGGATCCATCTCCAAGCTCATCCACATCATTATTGATAGGAGTCTATTTTTCATGGAGTATTGGACTGAAGGCCCGAACTCTTTGCTAGCCTGGATATTTCTGTCATGTTCATGCTCTTGGAGAATATTAAAAATGGGTGCCAGTAAGAACCTATCTTGATATTGTCTATTATAAGTGTATTCTGTCTAGCTCACTCTTCAGTTTTCATGAGAAAATGGATACACTATTCATTTTCAGATCTACCTCAGAGGCTGCCTCTATTACTTTCACCTTATCCTATCCTTCTCTGGAATAATAGGGATTCCGTCTGGATTGCAACATTCACCCCTGTTGCACAGGCTTTTATTTGTTTGTTTGTTTGTTCGTGTTTGTTGTTGTTGTTGTTGTTGTTGTTGTTATTGAGATTTGCAGATGGGTGACTTGGACAGAAGGGAGAGAAAACAAGGAGAAATCAGAAATTTCCTCACTTTCTTATTATCTTACATGTAGGGTTCTGAAATGTCTGGGTTCCTTAGGAATACAGCTTCTGCCTCCTGGCTCATCCCCACAGCTCTAGAGCTCACTGAGTTCTGGTGAGTCTTGGTGTTACTATTCTTACATCCCATGTCCAGGAATAAGGATGTTTCAGCATTCTGGATTTTTCAGTGCTTGGATGCATTAGCATCTTATGATGACTTGAATTGCAATGTCTTTCTCATCGGCTTGGGTTTTTGAACCCTTGGTCCCCAGTTGGTGCCACTATTTGAGGAATTTGCATTTAAGGCTTGCTGTAGGAAGCATGGCAGCTGGGAGACCATAGAAAGTTTATAGCCCTTGGTTTACTTCCAGTTCCATCTCCTTCCTTTGTGAGCACAGAAAGAAGATTTCTCTGTGTTTTCTTTTCTGCCACCTACTTCCTTGTTCTTTACCCCCCCCCCTGTTTTTAACTCTCTTTTAGGAGTATAAGTAAAATAAACTTTCTTCCTTAAATTGCCTTTGGTAATGATACTTTATTGAAAGAAAACAAAGTTAACTAAGACATTTCTTCCTGTTGCTTCAACTCTATTCATCTATAAATGTTCTTTTCACTAAATCATTTTTATTTCTGTGATAAAACTTTAAATAGCATGTGTCTTATAGAAGAGTTTTTACACACACACACACACACACACACACACACACACACACACACACACCCCTCATCTGACATAGCTAAGTAAGGGGAGGTGTGAGACACAGTCCCTACCCTAGGAAGATTGCTAGGCCTTTGATCCCCACAATGGCTGTTAGCTGGAAACTGATCTGCTGTCTCTTTATTTTCAGTCTTTCATTCTGGGGAATATACTTCCTCCATTAATCTGAGGTAATCATAAATGTAACAAATTAGTTCCCAGGAATGAGGAATAAATGGAGGTGGTCACGAGGCTGTGGAGGAAGATGAGGAACAAATCTGATGGACCATGGGAAAGGACCTAGACAACAGAACCACAAACACCATTAAAGCATACATGGTCCTTGTAGAAATACTTCATTGCCACACTTGGCCTTCGATTTGGAATTATGACTGTTGCATTAATTAGCTAGGGTGAACTGGGGGACATCAAGGATAGAGAGTTAAAGTGGTCTCAAGAAAAAAGTCATGGCTTGGAAAAGAAAGAATTTATAAAATACAAGCAAATGATAGATGGGTTTATGATATAGGAGAAAGACTTGTATATGATCTAGAAATAAGGAGTATTAGAAGGAAAGTATATGAGGCCATGGGATTGCTAGGACGAGGAAACAAAGATTAGAGAATTAGCATGATATATAAGCATACAAAAGTTAGAACTTTGTTCTCCTAGTCACTTGAGGGACTGGAGATGACAATGCCTAGAGAGATATCAGAAAGAGCTAGCTGCTTTACTTGCATAAATTTTAAAACTTTGTAAGAAATCCTTTTAACCTTAATAGTCCATCTCTTTCTATTCTTACATGGAAGTAGTTACTAAGGACTGCTGTCTGCTGTACCAGGGTTCCACAGGAGCTGCGCCCAGATACCCGTGAAGAACAGGCTGTATAAAAACTGTTAGGAACTGTGATTTTGCTTTGTGTTTACTTTCTGGTTTTAGGAAGCATGGATTGGAACTAATGATCCAGTATTCATAGAATTTATGTAAATTTAAGGATTTCTAAAGATATTAATAATGGTCAAAGCCTTGAATATGTGACTTTAGTAAAGGAAAGCCTAGGTTCAGGCTCTCTGATCAGAAGGCAGAAGCATTATGAGAGAGGAGAAGGCAAAAGCATAAGAAGGAAGAAGGCAAAGGAATGAGAAGGGAGAAGGACAGAAGGAGAAGAAAGGAATGATGAGAATCCCGTGTAACAGAGAGCATACCTCAACTGCCAGCTTGCATTCACTACTGACTCCAAGTCATTGAATTAGCACTGCTCCCATTCCTGCTTCTCTAGGTCCTTCCCCATGATGAGGCTAGACCTTGGCACTGTACATAACACACACACACACACACACACACACACACACACACACACACGCACACGCACACGCACACGCACACGCACACACACACACCTTATTGCTTGACATAGTTGTCACAATTCAAATAGATGTGAATAGATTAGAGTGAAACTTGTTTGAATAACATGGTAACAAGAGATTTTGAGTTAAATAAAAATCTCCATTGATGCTAAAACATGCATTTTATGCTTTGTCTAAGACCTTTAGGGAAAAACTATTTAAACTATCTCTGTGGAAAAGTGATAAATTTAAATTGGTAATTGTTCTTCTAGGAGGGGAAGAAGAGAGAATTATGCTTGAATGAGGAGAGTAAGAATCTAACAGTATGCTGGACTTATTTTTCAGGGGATTACTAAGTTTATTGATGCAAAAATACAAAATAAACAATTAACTTAGTGGTGTAGCCGAAGTGTGTTTTATACCATTACTCTATCTGAGCTTATTCTAACTGCATGCACTATGAAAATTAACCTATGAATTTTAAAACTGTGTTAATAATTTGGGAAAACTAAACTGAAATTTAAAAGCATTTAAGAATTTTACTCATAAAATACTTAAACATTCTGTGAGAAACTGCAACCCACTGAAAAAGGACAGTCAAATATTTACTAAGTTAGATTAGCTTACTCTGCAAGATATAATATTGTGGAAATTTGATATTTTCATTTTACTTTGTCGGGGCAAAGTACCATATTTTCTGTGATGCTGGCTTGTGTCCTTTTGCAACCATAGTAAAAAAAAATCCCCTTAATGTTCTGGGTTTTAATTTCCTTGTCAGTATGATGCAAATCCCAAAGACCATCTGTTTTCAGTAGGAAAAAAAATGTGTTGCACAGCCTTGCAAGTGATTTTTACAAAATTGACTTGCTCAATATTTTTGTACCTGCCCTTTGCTTCAAAATGTGTTATTTGAACAATGAATTTGTGGTTTTCAGTCCTCATGGCACATTTATGCTTACTTCCATGGGTAAGCATGTATGGAAACATTTGGAACTCTGGGAAAGAACATGGTAGGTGGACACTGGTTCGTTCAAAAGCATTGCATCCCAATTTATTGTAAGTGTATTTTTAGAAAGACCAATTACTCAGCTAGTTTATGTTTGTGTTTCTTTTCTGTTTTTTTTCTTTTTTAATCTCTAGGAGTACCTTTCTTGTCCTAATTGACAATTTTAGTACTATAGCATTAGTACCAACATCTCTCATTAATACAACCTAAAATGGTTTTTCATAAGGCATAAAAAATCTGAAATAATGATGAGTCATCCTCATGATGGTTGTAATCAAGAAGACAATTAAAAAAAATAAATGTGAATTAGGTGACCCAAACTAAAACTGTTCAATAAGAATCTCTGATACTAAAATCTTTGGTGTTTTAATTATGTCTGCTCTTCCTTGATGAACATATATAACATGTGTCTTCAAAACTGCATAATCTAAGCTGTACTTACTTAGAAACTGAAACTATCTTACAGAGTCCTTAACACTAAAACATCTAGAGAACTGTTTATTTAATAATAAAAATATCTTATACCATATCCTGCAAAGATTTTTTTTTCAAAAAACATGATAGCTGTGGAATAGTCTAAAGAAAAACTCCACAAATCCATCTATTTCTCAAAAGTCAAAATATTATATTGGAAAATCTGTTATGCACTCACCTGCCAAGTTCTAAGATTAGAAATCTTTGTTTGCACTATAATAGATGACACAATTGAAAGCTTCCATTTCAGATGTTTCCGCTATAATTATTTTCTAAATTAAGAACTATTATAAGTCATCCAAGCTTACAGTACTAGAACCAATGCTTTGTGACTATTTCCCCCTTCATTTGTTTGTGTACATATGTGCCCAACTCCCCACTAGACAGTGACTCAACAGTGCCTGCTCTCAGTATTGCTCACAGCTTTAAAAATATACAAACACATATACATTCTTATATACATTCTTGTGGCTCTGCTAACCAGGTTTTCCTGAGGAGGGAAACTGTGTTTTCTTCCTGTACAACGCTATCCTACCGTTTGTGATCTGAGGAGGAAAGAAGTGTGGTCGGGAATTAATACGGCCAATCCCGGCAGGAGGACAAAGACCCATGCTTTTATTATTTGTTACTCGTCTGAGCAAGAGTACTGGAGCCAGGAAACTGAGCTTTGAAACCTACTTTGCTATAAAGCACATGCTATTGCTGCAAGCCCACAGATGACATGCTGTTGGAGAATAATTATGTGGACAATACAAAATGCTATTCAAGGACTTTGATAATTATGAGAATACTCAATTTAGATAATTAAAGGAACGGATGATTCGAAAACTTAAAATTATCTTATGTGCATGAGTGTTTTGTGTGAAATATATATGTGGACCACATTCAGGCAGTGCCTACAGAAGCTGGAAGAGAGTATCAAGCCTGGCACTGGAGTTCAGTTATGGACCACTGTGTATATGACAGGAATGTACTCTGCTCTTCTCCAGATCAGCAAATGCTCTTAACTTCTGAGTCACTTCTCCAAATCCAAGCTACAGCATTTTAAATGGGGGACAAATTTGATTAATCTTACGTTGTATTCTCAATTTTACAATTCAAAATGTAGAACTAGCAAGGAAGCTGTTGTGACACAATTTTTTTAATTTTCATTATCCTACATAGCTTGTATAAAAACATGTGTGTCTGCACCTACCCCTGAGTAACCATTCAGTAAGTATTCTTACTAAATTCTTAATAGCACAGGGGCTTTTGCTCTAAGGACTGAAATATTTAGGGGAAATGTTTATTAAGAAGGAAAATTTTGCCCACTGAATGACTGTCTCCCATCTACCTTTCTTTGTGTTCAGCTCTTTAAAAAGGTGAATCAACCCTGTGTAGATGCAAAAATTTTCTTATCTTCTTTTTATTGATTATAGTTTCCCCTTCTCCAACTCTTCCTAGTTCTTACTCATCTTCCCTTCCCTGTAGATCCACACCCTTTCTTTTAAAATTATCTTTATGCATTTGATTTGTACTTAATGTTTCGCTGCTTATGGTGCGGGGATATTCTGCTTGCAAAAAAACCATGGAAAAGGGCCCTCTCATTTTAGTGTGCAGCTCTGAGGATGCTGACTCTACTCATTCAAATGCTGGGATAGTGGAGGGTCGTCATCACAGTGAAGATGAGGCAGCAGGCATTTGAGTTCCATCCTGAATTCAATAGAACGTGTAGAAAATGAACACTGATTCAAGTTGAGGACACAAATGGCAACACTTGAAATAAATGGAAAAATTCAAACATAAATCTATTAGAAATCTCGAAAGATAATTAACCCATGGGTATCAAGCTCCCAGCACACAGTGGGAGAAAGTGGGCTGTGCAAACAGAAGTTGCATTTCCATGAGTGTGGCATAAGCAAGGAGCTAACGGTGTTTAGTCTTTCTGGAAAGATTTATTTATCATCATTTACATTTATTGTGAAGACCTGACTGTAGACACTTTCTTTGTGCATCATGGCTGAAGGTGGGTTTCTTTTATTTTTTTCTTTCATGTAAATGCTCCCAGACTCCAGTTTTGCAATGAGCTCCCACCAGAATCTGGCTACTTCTGACCCTTGGTGTTTACACATTTTCTTTTGTACTGTGTCTTGCTTGTTAATTGTTTTCTTCAAAGGAAGACCATCTGGTACAATCATGGTCTATGCTTCCAGGAATATAGACCCGATTATTCTTCATTATTCTATCAGATTTTCTAGACAACATCAGCAAAAAAAAAAAATAACATTTGGGTAACAATTTTTTATTGTCTTTTGACTCTGAAGACTGAACAATAGAACTTGGAACCAAATACTTTCCACTGAACAATGATTATCTATTATCCATATTTATGTTTGCCTTTATTATAGAGCTTTTCTGGGCAGCAGGAATTATGCTTTTGTGCCTTAAATAAAAACTGAACATTTTGTAAAACTTGAAAATTATGTTGTCTAAATTTGGTCAATTCAATTTCAAAAAAAAACCCAAAAAATCTAAATAGTTGTTACAAATTTTCATGATACCTTAATAAAAAATTCTACATAAATATTTGGAGGGGTATAGAAAATACTCTTGAGAAGATGCCCATAATTAATTCATAGATTCTGTGAAAATAAGTTATTTGCCCAATATAATTTGACTAATATCACTGAATAGGGTTCTATGACAGTCTTCAGTTATCCAAGTCAACCTTCAGAAGAACAACAAATGTTTATGAAACAAGCAGAGAGAGAGAGAGAGAGAGAGAGAGAGAGAGAGAGAGAGAGAGAGAGAGAGAGAGAGAGAGGAGAGTTGACTGCAAAACAGAGTACATATCAATATGTGAGGGTTTGTATATGCTTGGCCCAGGGAGTGGCATTTTTAGGAGGTGAGGCCCTGTTGGAGTAGATGTGTCTGTGGACATGGGTCACTTTAAGACCTTCACTCTAGCTGCCTGGAAGCCAATATTCTCCTAACAGCCTTCAGGTGAAGATGTGGAACTCCCAGCTCTGCCCTCTGTAGCACTCTAGGCTCTGCTTGACTCCACTCCACTGCTGCTGCTATTCTTGGTGATCATACCATGGTACGTGAATCTCCAATACTGGGGTCTTCTGCTGCAGCTAGATATCATCAATAGCCTCTCATAGGTTCTCTTGATGGTTGCAAGCCTGTTTTCTTGCATGACCCTTTCAGTACTGAGCCATCAACTGCAATTGAGGCTGCACATTTACCAATGGTCTTCCCTGGACTCTCACAGTGCCAAGCCTCAGCTGCTCTCCATGACCCCTTCATACTTTCAAAACCAGTGATTCTTACATATCACAAGTCCAGCTGCAGCGCAGGTACAATCTTGGCTATCTCTAGAACACAGCCTCTTTGTGCTCTCAGAAAACACTTGCCGGAAGATTTCATTTCAGTGATGCTGGTGTCTTCCTAATCACTCCTTTTTGTTTTTTTTTTGTTTTTTTTTTTTGTTTTTTTTGCTCCACCTAACCAGTATCAATTGTCCCAGTTGTCCCATTTAGTTTTGGCTCTAAATCCAGAACCACATGGTTGAAGCTGCTGAATTCTGCTACTTGCAGTTGGAAACCCCCCATCCCACCACCTTATTCTATTACAAGGTTTCTGTTTCCAACTCCCTCACTGCCTAAGCTTGGCTGTTCTGAAACTTACATTGTAGGTTTGTAGATTGACCTTGAACTCAGAGGTCTATAATGGCTCTGTCTCCTGAATACTGGGATTATAGTCATGTACCACCACGGCTGGATTTAAGGTTTTCCTCACCCAGAACTTGCTCTGCCCCAGACTGGCCTTGAACTCAGAGATCTGCTTGGCTTTGTCTCCTGGGATTACAGATGTGTACCACCATGCCTTAAATTTAGCTGGGTGGGATCTTACTCTGAAATCTCACTCCCTTAATCTGTTATCTCATAGAATATAGGATTTAGTTCCATTCTACTTCCAGGTGGTCCTTTAACACTTGGACCATATAGTCTATATTTTTCCTTCCTCAGTTTGCTTCTTTTTATTAAAATACTCTTTATAAAAGGGAACATTAGTAACCACACAACAGAATTTATACCAGACTGTTTGGAGGCTTCCTTTTTCAAAGCAATCAATCTAAATCTCTTCACCTTCGCTGCAGGCAGACTCTTCAGACAATGGCAAAAAGCAACCACATTTTCACCAAAATACCACAAAAATGGTCTCCATGCCACATACAGAAGTGCTTCTCCACTGAAATCTCTTGGGTCAGGTCTGCACAGTTCAAATCATTTGCAGCAACAAAGTCTTCTATATTCTTCCTAGGACAGGCAATTAAGCCCCACTTAAAGGATTCCACTGTTTTCCAAATACAAAATCCCCAAATCCATATTCTTTGAAACTAAAGCATGGTCAGGCCTATCACAGCAATACCCCAGTCTCTGGTACCAACTTCTGTCTTAGTTAGGGTTTTTACTGCTATGAAACAGATACCATGACCAAGGCAACCTTTAACTTGGGCTAGTTTATAGGTTTAAAGGTTCAGTTCATTATCATCAAAGTGGGATCATGGCAATGTCCAGACAGGCACGGTGCAGGCAGAGCTGAGAGTTCTACATCTTCCTCTGAAGGCTGCTAGGAGAAGACTGGTTTCCAGGCAGCTAGGATGAGGGTCTTAAAGTCCACACCCACAGTGGCACACCTACTCCAACAGGGCCTAATAGTGCCCCTCCCTGGGCCAAGCATATACAAACCACCACACAATACAAGGACCCCAAGAAGATGTAGCAGCATTAGACGATAGAGGCCAGCAGCAAAATGACTGGCAAGAAGTGTAGCTAGAGAAGGGAAGAGCTAGAAGTTCTTGTGGAGCCTCCCTTGGGTGTGCAGTCTAGCCAGCATCTCCTTTTGGTCTCTAGAAATCCAAGAGAGTGTCTCTTGCTTTGTGCCACTGAGTTTGTGATAATTTGTTATAGCAGCCACAGAAAACTAACATATTGTCACATGTTCTCTTTAATTCATTAGATATAAGTAGACAGTGTGGAGTGAAACACACGTGAGAAAGAATGATTATCTGGTTTGTAACTATTTTATAGATTGATGATTGCCCTTCTCTGCCTATCATCACTCCAACCGTTTTACCTATCCCAGCAGAGCTGTGATTATTTAGTGTGAAGGCACGTTTAACTTCGTGCCTGTTCTTATCACCCCAAGCTCTCTAATTCACTAGTCAGGATATGATGCTATCTGTACCCCCGTGGCTATTTTACATATAAGCAAGACCTGCCAAATACTTCACAGAAGCAGTAGGGTCAGATAAGGAACACTTGGTGTTGGGAGAAAAGCAGTGGATTTGGAGTCTGGTACATCCAAATTTGAATTCTTGGTCTATTATGAGGTTTGAGACCTTTATCATCTCTGGGTTGTAGCTTCCTCCTGTGTGAAATAGGAATTTATAAACAGTGCCATATGTGATAAAAATTAAGTCTCATTTATATTTATAACCAGATTATAATGCTCCAAATCCACATTCCCTTCAGTAGCAGGATTTTTTTTTCTCTTCAGATCATCAAAATTTTCTGAGAATTTAGGCTTTGCCCCTTACCTGATAAGGGAGCAGCAGCAACCAACTGATCTGGACTGCAGAACTGCCAGCTACACAAAAGACTTTACTATCATCTGGGAGTTTCTGGTAGTATCTGCTGTTCCCTCTTCCTCTGTGGGAGGATAGATTTGAGTCTTAGGTCCCCATTTCAGAACTGGCCCCAAGCATCCAAGACTAGAGTTAAAATAAGATCTTGACTTAAGTAGCCAGAGGGTAGAGGATGTCCTTCCCTGTTAAACCTTCCCTGTGGTACATTGGACAGTAGGCATCAGGCATCAAAGACACAGGACGATATTACCCCTTGCTCTTTGATACTCTCAAACATACATATTTTCCCTTGGGCACAATCCCCAGTACTGAATTGGATGAATGGAGAATGAAGATGGCAAGCAAACTTTAGATAAACTCACAGCGGGCGAATCCGCTCTGTTAGTTGGAAGCTGCCAGCATTATTTAGGACAGCTTCTTAACCTTTGTAGATGCTATCAAGCAAGAGCTGTGATCTTGTATAAACCATTCCAAAACACAGCACTTGCTCCAAATTGAAATTTCATCTCAGGCTCTTTTTTCTTATTGAGTAGAATGTACCAAGTTTGTTAGTGTTTTTCTTAGACCCTGTGATACTGCAAATTCTTCAGATTATATGTGATCTATGTGCCTGGAAGACACAGACCAGGAAACAGTCTTTGAAACATGTCATTAACTAGAAAAGAGGATGACTTGTCTTCTGAAAACATTTTCATTCCAAGAGAAGGTAACAGAAGCCTGGACTTCTTAAGAGGATACGGGAAGATAATTCTAAGGCAACTGTAGCAGGGTAAGATCGTGAAATACAAGTTTCACCCAGATTTCAACCCATTAGGTAGCTTCAGAAAGAGGATTCAGATCTAGCGAAGTTGGTGGCTGAGCAATGAAATATGGCTCAGCTAACATGGTTTCTAAATTTAATGATTTTAAAAATCAACTGAAAGTAAGTGGAGTTAGTAAGTTTGTTTAGATCTTTCATTGGAAACACAATGACAGATACCTTTTTCTTTTGACTACAATGAGTATACCCAAAGCCGGAAAATACAGCCGATAATATATCAGAGTGGACTCCAGTTTTTGAGCAATTTTTGAGACCCCATCCAAAGGACACATGGAACAACAGCACAAGAATAGGTTTTGCACAGTCGTGGTACAATTGAGTTGGTGTTGCAAATAGATTTCGTTTTGTTAAATACTGGTTGGTCACAGCTACCATAACAGAATACAGATTAGTATACTTAAACGACAGATATTAATTTGCTCCTGGTGCTGAGGTTAGAAATTCAGGATCAAGAGGCTGCGAGGTTTTGTTCTCTCCAAGGCGTGTCTTCCTGCCTTGCAGATGGTCACTTACCTGTTATGTCACCCTGTGAAACACCCTTTGGACTGTGCAGTCCTGATTCCATTTTCATGGGTGTTCAAAAGTTAGACAAGATTAAGACTTACCCACATGACTTCATTTAAGCTGAATAGCTAGTTGAAAGATCCTGTTCTTAATTGTGATCTCATTCTGTGTGATTGGAGTCTAGTATTTTCAAATGTTAATTTTAGGAGACTAATAGAAAGAGCGCATGATATCTGAATTGAGTTGCTTTTATCTTCCTCTTAACAGTATAATCTCCTGTCCACATTTTGATAGTTGAGTAACCCCAAAGGCTCTACAGTTTGTGGAGGGACTGCATCTCATTTTCTTACGTTAACTTGATGCCAGTAAAACTAGTGATGGGATGCTGTGTCCCGAACAAACAGCACAAAAGTCTTGATAATATAAAATAGGATTTGAAGAGCTTTTTCTCAATTTTAAATGTCACCACGGAGCAAGTAATAGAAATATTGAACATATGACTTTGAAAAGATTCATAATATTTACTTAATTGCATTTTCCTTTTAAGGAGAAAAATTGGTATCCAGGTTGTTCTTGGGAACGAAGAATTATACAAATGATATTTTAATCCTAGCACAGCTACTGATTTGCTATGTTATAAACACATCATAATATATTTACAAATCTGCCAGCTAAGTATAGAAATTGCAAGAGGAAAAGCACTGGGTTTACGTTATAATAGGCTAAAAGAGCAAACATTACACATTTATTTAGAAATAGCATGTTTATTGTTAACTTCCACTATTAAACTAACCCTCTCAAATAAAACATCTTATTGGTGTGTGTGTGTGTGTGTGTGTGTGTGTGTGTGTGTGTGTAAATGACCAAAGATGGATACAAAAGGAGAGCTGAAGCATGGGCACAGAACCACAGCAACTAAAATTAATATTAGACATTAAGATGGTAAATATTTAGACCATAAATCTTGGAATATCAAGGTTATCTGAAGGTCAGCTCCGACATTTGTGCAAAAGGAGTATGAAAGAGATCAGTGTTGTTAATCTTCATTCCTTACCAAAAAAAAAATCTCTTTGCAAGAAAGTCAAGTAATTTGTGAGGATCTGTTTTTTTTTCTTTTCATTTTTTTTCTCAACCAGTGTTGAGCAAAATTAAAGACACTTAAATCCAGAAAATACGCAGAGTAGCAGCCAAATTTTAACCCTATTGCACAACGTGTCAGAGGAACAACAGAAATAATTGCTGTCAGTTTGTACTTTTTTGACCAATAATTCTCTGCATTTCCTGCTAGTAACTTGAGTGATGCAAATGACCTTATTTTTACAGCATGCTTTTATTAAATAGTTTATTATTTTGGCAGACTAATAAAGATTTTGGTATTTGCTTTTATTTGCAATAATATTACCACCACATAAAAAAGGATTTTATGTTCTTTTTGAGGAACAAGGAGGATAAAAGTGGTGATGGATAGCACAACTGAGGCATCAGCAATGAGCTGGAAATGAGACACATAAATATGAAAGCAGAGCTAAGAAAATAGAACTGCACCCTTGGCCTTTCTTAAAAGAACACGCACACTTCATGGTTCATTCACACCGTTACAGAAACTCCTTTTGTTTCCAGTGAGTCAGAGACTGCACGCAAAAATCTGAAAATGCTATTTTTGCTCATTCAAAACTAACGGATTTCTTCTTTTTCAATTAGACTTATTCTGGGAAAATTCTTCCAAGCTTTATGAGGAGGTTTTGATTTGTAAGGGAAAAAATGGTGGACATGGTGACTGAAGGGGAACCATTGTTTTTATGAGTATTTAGTATGGATCACAGTAATGAAAGCTTCAACATGGTAGAATCTTTATACAGTCAATTACAATCACAGAGTAAAAGTTCTAAATTAGAACAAACAGTGTGATATTAGTAGATCTTAGTTGGAGGATAATACAATATTTGATGTAAACTTGGGAGATTATAGTGTTATATCTTGCCCATCACTGCATGGGTTTTATTTTTAAAAATGTGATTGCTTACATGTAATTCTGTTTTTTTACTAATGTCCATGTATAAATTATGCATGTCAGATATTAGATTTATTGTCAGAAGGATGTGTCGGGTATTGGTGTTATCTTTTTCATCGTTAACTCTTTCCTTTACTGCACAGCTTAATTGTTATCATAAATGGAAACAGACTGTACCCAATAAACTAAAGGGAAAGGTGAGTGTCCTATGAGTGACCAGAACCTGACTTTTTCAGTTCAGTAATATTCAGATGTGGGACTTGTTTCCTTTTCGCACTGAACTACAGCCAGTAGAGGGAAAGAAGGAGAAAGTTAATATACAATGAGCTGAGAAAGCCACTGCTTCGTTATCGACAAGATTCGAATCTTCCAGAGGGAGAAAGCTCTACCATTTGGACCCTTTTCGCAGAGGCTTACAATAGACATGCTTCTGACAAGAGGTTGTTGGTAGCAGAACAGACTTAACAATTAATGGTATGCCAAGGCTGAGTTCAGAGAATTGCTTTACCCAATGCCAATCATTCATTCCTGGCAGTAACTCTTCACATCTTTCCTGGGATGCCATCCAACCACAGTGGCATCTAAAATATATCGAGCAGTGTTGTTACAGTTGGAGGTGAAATTGAAATTTGCGCCAAACAGAAGTGACAAATTCACATGGCTGAGTGTTGCCTAGCAATCAGGTCCAAGGGGGAATGTGGCAATTCTGCCTTTACCCATGAGTGTGTGGGAGCGGGGAAAAGAAACATTTACATTAGGCTTTGGATGGTTTCACAAGCGAAGCCAGGTATATAAAAGGCTTTCTTTTATTCCCAGGGCATGCAGAGAAGTCTGGGAAAGGGGACAGCAGGCTGGGGTTGGTGGCATAAGCAGCTTTAGAGGTTGAGGCTCTCAGCAGTGAACCTGGGGGAGGGGGAGAGCAGCAGGGTGCCAAGATGCCAGACTTGATGCTCAAATTGATGGCAATTGGCCATCCTACTGCCTTTTGACTGCAGGCCTCTTGATGCACCTCTGTTCAGCTCTCACTTGGCAGCTGGGGGACCCCAGGGTACAGTGAGCAAATGGCGGATTTCTCTTCTCAGAAATCCACCTGAAAGCAAAGTTCCCAGTGGGTAGCCTGACATAGGAGACATTGGAAGAAAAGGGGTACTGAGGCTGAAGTTCTTATTGTATGCACCTATTTATTTGGATGTCTTTTTGGTGGTGGTGTTGCTTTGAGGGGAGTTCCTCATCTTACCTGTTTTCTATTTGTCCCTGGGAAATAAAATTTGACATACCTGACCCTACCCTCAGGTGTATGAAATGACCATAAACTCAATCCTTCATGAATGGAGGGACATGGGGATAAATCAAAATAGCAGCCCTAAATTGAAGAGGCTTCAATGTACTGTTCGGCACTCATTCGCAGAGATAATTTGAACGGGGGCTTCTACATTCTTTATTTAGAAGAGAGAGAGAGAGTTCTATAAATATGGAAATAGACAGCTCTGGTAATGAAAATGCCTGGGAGGTGTGGGCAGCTGCCGTTGACCCTTTCTCTATGGTCAACATTGGTTGTTCTTTTTCTTTTGAACTGCTGTACCTCACCAACACCCTAAACCTACCGTTCCCATCTATATCTTAAGCAAAAGTCTTCTGTTTTGCAGTGTCTCATCTCACAAGCCCGTTTTCACTGAGTCAGGTTTGAGTGAGTCCTTATCCTCAGTCTTACAAACCTTCAGCACCATGTTTATAGATGCTGATTAAACTTATCTGGAATCTACTATGTTCTCAAGATCTCTAATACAGGATGATTTCTAAAGTAACATCAGACGAATGCAAAGTGCTATGAAAGCACTTTTGTTGCCCCTCCTTGTCTAGTGTTCACTTGACAATACATGTTTAATAAATGCCAGTACACAATTGGATGTACTGAATAAATGGGTGGATTGGTGATGACTAGCAAACAAACAAAACGCCATATCTGGGTTAAAAGTATTCGGGATTGGAAAGTCCTTAGTGGAAGAACACGGGACGTACAGGCATGAGAATCGGGGTTTTGCTAGCTTAGCTCTTAGATTAAATCCTGGCAGACAGGCCCATGCTTCAACCCCACCATCACGAGATGTTGAGTCTGATATGGAGGGCTCACTGGTTTGGAATCTAACTCAAGTGACAAACTTCATGTCCAGTGAGAGACCTTGCCTAAAATCAAATTAAATATGTAAGTGGAAGGTACTTGATATTGAACTCTGGCCTCCAAACATGCCTGCTTGTACAAGTGGCACTCACACGCATAACACATACAGAGGCGTGCTTGTATAAGATATGCACAAATAAATAATTAAGAGACTATTGCATCACAAATTTGTCAAATAATTGTAGTAACTAGGCATTTCTGACTCCTTTGTGTTATGCTAAATTTTTAAAAAATTTTTATTGGATTTTTAAATTTACATTTTCTATGTTATCTCCTTTCCTAGTTTCCTGTCCCCCATCCCATGCCCCCTCCCTCTTCTTCTATGAGGTTGTTCCCCCACCCAACCACCCACCCCTTCCCACCTCCCTGTCCTGACATTCCTCTACACTGGAGGGATCCAACCTTGGCAGGATGAAGGGCTTCTCCTTACATTGGTGCCCAACAAGGCCATCTTCTGTTACATATGGAGCGGGCCATGGGTCTGCCCATGTGTACTTTTGGACGGTGGTTTAATCCTGGGAGCTCTGGTTGGCTGGTATTGTTGTTCTTATGGGGTTGCAAACCCCTTTAGCTCCTTCCATCCTTCCATCCAGACAAATTTATGTACGTTTGAGGCCAGCCATGGAGGGTTGTCCACAGTGAGACCCTGCCCGAAGTTGTAGGAATTGCACATGAGATTCGCCCTCTACATTTTAAAAATGTATATAAAGCATTGTATACATAAGCACCATGCTATACATCAGAGCTCTAGAATTCTTTTGTCCTATATGACTTGTGCTTTGTAGTTCCTGATTCATTTTAGCCTGGCCTACTTTTGCCTTTAGGAGTTTGCCTCAATTGACATAGCTCAGATACGTGGGTCCATGCTGTGATACCTATGACACTTAACACAATGTCTCCCCAGCATTTCCATGTTGAATCACAGGGAGGATTCCCTTCTTTCTGAGGCTGAGTGATGTTCCCGGATATGTGTTCATTGTGTTCACTCTGCCCATCCTCTTATGGGTATTTATAGAATTTCTGCATCTTAGCCACTGTACCTAATGTTTTAATGAATTTGAGGATGCAAATGATTCTTCGAGACACTGATTTCTATACTCTTGGATACTTATTCAGAAGAGGGAAGACAAGATCATACAGGAATCGAGAGCTGTTGGCCATTCTGTATTGCCATCAGGAGTGTGCACTCATTCTGCATCGCCACATCCCCACCAGCACTCTGCTGTTTGGTTTGGTTTATGAAAGTTGACCATTCCATCGGGTATGAATTGATAGTTCATTATGATTTTGATTTGTATTTCCTTCATGATTGGTAATATTGAATTTTCTAATACTGCTATCCATATTTATGTCTCCTTGGAGAATATTGTTTTATGTCTTTGGTCCATTTTTAATTCAGATTTTTAGTGTTCTTTGTTGTTGTTGTTGTTGTTGAATTATAGGAGTTGCTTATATTCTAGATGCGAATGTCAATCACACGATTTTTAAATTCACCCTCCCATTGAGCAGAGTGTATCCTCTATCTTCACTTTGCTCTCCCGCCCCCGTGTGTGTGTGTGTGTGTGTGTGTGTGTGTGTGTGTGTGTGTGTGTGTGCGCACGCGCACGTGAGTGCACATGCACACGCACCTTCTCCATGGATGTAGTTCTGACTTGTGTATTCTTTCTTTGGTTAAACCCATGCTTTTGGTATCAAAATTAAGACACCATTAGAAAGATAAATGTGAAGATTTCCATCACGTTTTACTGTTTAAACATTCTTCAGTCTTCTTCATACATTAATGACAAGCTTCGCTATATTGTTCAGGATGGATTCAAATTCATGGGTTCAAGAGAATCTCCTGAACCCAGGCTCCCGTGCACTTGAATCTGAAGGCATGTTTCACAGCCCCCAAATCCCGTTCAATTCTTACAGTTGTGCTTTTAAGAAATTCTGGATTGATATTTAAGTATGGTATATGATTAGGATTTCACACCATTTTTCATGTCTATTTTTCTCTGTATCAGTTATTGGAGGCTGTCCTTTAATGGTTTATAGTTTTGGTTACCCTTATTAAAAATCTTTGATTCTCTGTGACTCTGTTCTTTTTTCTCCAGGCTATTAGGCTCTGTTGACTTTTATGTCTGTTTCTGTATCAACATTTTTCTGTTTGTTATGATCTCTACAGATTCAGAAACTATTGAAATTAACAAGTATTATCTTTTCAAAGGATTTTAAAAGACATTCTATGTCATTTGTGATGTTATGCAAATTTTGGTATTATGGTTCTTTTTTTAAATAAAATTATTAATCTCTGTGTGTGTGTGTGTGTGTGTGTGCGTGTGTGTGTGCGTGTGTGTAAGGATATGTACATGTGAGCCATGGCAGGAATATAGATTTCAGAGGACAACTTTACTGAGTCTTTTTTTCTAATTTTCTATGGATCCCAGAGGTAGAATTCAGGTCACCAGCTTGGGCAAAAAGTGAATTCTGTAGACCACTTGAAATAGCATTTTCATTAATAATATTGTCTTTAAATCCATGAGACAAGATATATTTTATTTGAGGCTTTTGTAAATTGGATATGTAGCTTTAATTTTCTTTCAGTATTATTTGCTGTGAGTGTATAAGAACTCAATGCTTATCAATTTTGTGTCCCACTTTTCTGTGTCCATTTATTAGTTTATTGGTTTTTAGGATTTGGGTAGAATCTTTAGGGCTCTTTAGCCATAATGATATTTAATGTCATTTGTAAGCAGAGGTAACTATATCACTCTCTTTGGTTTTTACCTTTATAAATAAATAAAGTATTTAAGTCTCACACTCATGCATAAATATGTTTTTGCTGAATTTCAGAATTGTCTACTTCATATTTTTGAATTACAGGTGAGTCAAACTTAAAAGGATGAAACTTCACACACAGAAGGTACATTTATAGGGAAGCTTATTTCATTTTATGAGAAATAAACAGGGTCTGTTTTCGTTATATTAAGATTTGTAAAATCATAAACAGAAACAGCAAACACTACCCAGGAAAGAGATGCTAAATCCTATCTGTCACTGTCATTTTAGACTGCCCTTCCTCCACGTGGGTGAGCTTCTCTTACCTTCATCTTTCCACTATTGGGTGGCATCTGCCCATCTGTCATTTTACTCACAAAACAATGATGTCTCCAAACCTCATACTTTTCTGGAGAAATGTACATATATTTTTGTCCCCGTCCTTTCCTTTTTATTAAAATTATAATAGAGCAAGTAAGTTAAGAACAATATGACAAATGTTTTATATGTTAAATTCCTTACTCTGAACCCCAAAGGAAAATGCTGCTACTGTTGTTTTCTGATTATTACATAGAGGCATTAAGAGATCGATCTAAATTCTTTCATCCAAAAATGTGAGAGATTTGAATTCAAACCCAGAGCTCAGCCCTTCTCCAGTGTGGTCTCAGATTGCAATCTGCTGCCTCATTTTCTCTGTGCTACTCCCCTGCCACACTCCCTAAGTGGTAGAAATGCTCAGAGTGATAGCATCCCCCTTAGGAGCCTTCAGCAAACGAGCGTGTGTGTTGCGAGTAGTTAAGGGCTCACACAAATACTCTGAGATGTAGCATCTGATTAAAAGGTCTGAAATCTCAGACATGAAGTTCTGAGGATGTCAAGCGAGGCCCCTGGCTTGTTTTTATATTTTTAGCACATAGCATCAAACTCAGAGCCCAGTAATCTCAACCCAGGGTTATTTGGCTACTGAGAAACGCTAAGCTATATTGAGTAATTCGTGAATTTTAAAGTTAATATTCCAAGCTGTCAAAGGAAAGTATTTATCTACAATTATAAGTCGACAGAGTGCTTAAAAAGATGTTTTTAAACCATTGGTTAGCATTCTTCTAGGTCAATAAGATTGCAGACAGGTTCAATACCCAGAAACCTCTTTGATTGACAGATAGATCTGTGTAACGAGATGGGAAACCAAATATTACTTAAATGCATTTAATATTTAAAGTATTTCTGGCACGGATGTTAAGAAGTATTATAAACCGTAAAAGCTGTACTTGTCCATCTGATAAAATGTTGAAAAATCTTGACTACTCAGGTGATTTTTCAATTTTGAGTTAATTGAAGCTGGGCATGTTGGCACACTTCTTTAGTCCCAGCTCTTAGGAGGCACAGGCAGGAACATCTCTAGGAGTTCAATGCTAGCCTGGTGTACATGCAAAGCTAGTTCCTGGCCAGTCATATTATATACACACTCCCTCAAAACAGACAGGCGGACAAAAACATTAAGTGAACAGGTTCAAGTGTTGGTCTCCAAATATTCTCAGTTTTAAGCAAACGTCGCTGTTATTTATCACCGAGCCACCTCTTACACCGACCACACTTTAATGCTGATTCTGATGCTCAGCTTCTCTGACATGTAATATGCAGTCGGAATTAGGTCACTGCAGGTAGATCTCCAGGAATTTAAGTCCAACCTGGTCTACAGAAGAGAGTTCTTGGCCAACCAGGGCTACATAATAAGGCTTTGTTTAAAAAAATTCCCTCCCTCTCAAAAAAAGAAAGGAAGGAAGAAAGGAAGGAAGGAAGATAGGAAGGAAGGAAGAGAAAAGAAAAGAGAAAAAGTATTGCCACTGAATGAATGTCTGTTTTACATGAAGGGAGATTGCTTTTCTATTGAAAGCTGAATACACTTAGTTTCTTTGGGCTGGAGTGTACATACAATAGAAGGTACTATACATAGGATGATTGCCAAGTTAAGAGACAGAATGAAAAGCCTGCAAATCCCGCTGGGGAATATTTCTTTATGTGCCTAATAGCTACAATGTACTCACAAATTTGTGCAAAACATAATTTGGCTTATACTATCTCTGGCTTCACTATAGCATTCGGCAGGGTGCTGAACCTGTGGTAGTCACTCAGTAAGATTCCTCAGCTGACTGCGTGGAAATGCAAAATAACCATCAATGTGGAGAACATCTCACAGAATTGACATTCCTATTGTTCTACAACTGTGTAAGCTGCTTGAACAAGTTACACATTGAAAATTATTTTCTCAATTTGTATAAAGGGATTTCCACCCAGATTGCTATAACACACATCAGTTAGAATTGTGTGTGCATGCTTCTGATAAATGCACACAGAATTGTTAACTATAAACTCAACAGTTTGCTCAATGGCTACAGGTAGATGATGCAAGACCGTACATGTGTGCTCCTTAGAAACCAGGTCCAGTGGGCTTTTCTATTCCCATCTACAGAATGAAGTCAACATTTAAGTGATTAGTAGAGTCCACTGAAATTTTACTATTTGTATTTCTGAGACAGGAAATGTCAGTGATGTCATCAAATACTTTTTCGGCTCCAATATTCTAATACAATACTGAATTAAACAGAAAACAATAATAGAAGACCATTGAAAACTGAACAGAATGACTCTGGTCGCTGTGGCTCTGTTTACAACATGACTAAGATTGACTGGTTTCAGTTAGAGGTGATGTTCATATTGGACTGCAAATACTGTAGTGAGCATTTTATTAATTCAAATCTATGGGTTTTAGTAAGGTGCTAAATTTTTCGTTAGTGATAATCTTCTACTTTGGTGTCAAATTTCATTTTCAAAGCACAAAGTTAATAAAACATAGTAATTATTTATTCAGATTACTTATGTGGGAAATGATGAAATGGAATATGTAAAGTTGACACCTATGCATATTTCAGAATCTCTTTTCTTCCATTATTTTTCATGCCTGTGAAAGTTGAAGGTCTGAAACATCACTGACCTACAGAAGCCACCATTAAGAAGTTTACCATCAGCTTCAATATTAGCCCTAACAACATTGAGAATGTATTAGAATGAAAAGTGCCAAGTTCGAAAGCCTAGCTAGTTTGTTTGTTTTGTTTTGTTCTGTTTTTTTTGAATCAAAGGGGAGTTTGCGGAACAAAACTTCCCTTGATACTCTGAGAGGGGAAGAATGGAAAAGAGTAAAGGAGTAAGAGTCCATACCCACCCCCACTCTCGTGGGATCTGAGTGAAATCTTTACAAGTTCTGAAATGGCGCTAGGAGCCCCTTACTTCTGGAGAAGTGGAGTTTGCAGCCTTTTACAGAATCTTTTGGCTTCCACCAACTTGAGGCAGGTACTGCCAGGCCCATCTAGGAGAAGTGAGACGAAGAAGATGAAACACCAGCGGCTTTGTTTTCAAGTTACAATTTCAATTCCAAATTCCTGGGTGAAAAATATATTCACATTTGGGGGGATTTCTCAAGAAAAAATACCTAACAACTATATTCGAAAAACTAAGAGAAGTAACACTATAACAATCTGAAGTCCATGCATAAAGTAGATTTTAATGTCCCGATAAAAACTCGGCTTTGACAAAGTTTTTGACTAACATTTGGAGACATTCTGTCTGTCAATTGACAGAGAGATTTATACTGGAGACATTTTGTGGCTTTGTCATTAAATTTATAATCAGTCTATCTTTTTCAGGTGGAAAAACCTATCGTTACCAGTTCTTTATTTATCAGATATATTTATAAATTATAATATATCTGTGTGATTTTACTTAAAGATTATTATTTGCATATGTCAATTTGGGGTGCTATTGTCAATTTTCTGAGAGCCACTATTTATAAAAGTTGATGCAGAGTAAACTAGGTAAAGAAAGGAATCTGAATGACCTACTCAGTGCTCATCAGCATTTTCATCTGGGGCCAAGCTAAGCTATTACAAGTCTGATTTACTTATGCTAACTGTGTAATCCCAGTTGATAATCCTACATGCCTTCTTTTTTTTTATTATTATTATTAACTTGAGTATTTCTTATGTACATTTCGAGTGTTATTCCCTTTCCCGGTTTCCGGGCAAACATCCCCCTTCCCCCTCCCCTTCCTTATGGGTGTTCCCCTCCCCACCCTCCCCCCATTGCCGCCCTCCCCCCGACAGTCTAGTTCACTGTGCGTTCAGTCTTAGCAGGACCCAGGGCTTCCCCTTCCACTGGTGCTCTTACTAGGATATTCATTGCTACCTATGGGGTCAGAGTCCAGGGTCAGTCCATGTATAGTCTTTAGGTAGTGGCTTAGTCCTGGAAGCTCTGGTTGCTTGGCATTGTTGTACATATGGGGTCTCAAGCCCCTTCAAGCTCTTCAGTTCTTTCTCTGATTCCTTCAACGGGGTCCCGTTCTCAGTTCAGTGGTTTGCTGCTGGCATTAGCCTCTGTATTTGCTGTATTCTGGCTGTGTCTCTCAGGATCGATCTACATCCGGCTCCTGTCGGTCTGCACTTCTTTGCTTCATCCATCTTGTCTAATTGGGTGGCTGTATATGTATGGGCCACATGTGGGGCAGGCTCTGAATGGGTGTTCCTTCAGTCTCTGTTTTAATCTTTGCCTCTCTCTTCCCTGCCAAGGGTATTCTTGTTCCCCTTTTAAAGAAGGAGTGAAGCCTTCACATTTTGATCATCCCCTACATGCCTTCATAGTCAACATTGGTCTACATATAAGATAACATGCAAATCAATATTAAATCACTAATCGAGGTGATTAAATTAACGTGAATAGGCTTAACACTACTGATATCACACAAATGGACCTTCTCCAGAGCAGTGGTCCTCACACTTCCTCATCCTGCAATGTTTTAATATTCTTCCCCATGTGGTGACTCCCAACCATAAAACTCTTTCCTTTACTACTTCGTAATTGTAATTTTGTTACCATTATGAGTTGTAATGTAAATAATTTTGGTGATAACAGTTTTTCCAAAAGGCTTGTGACCCTTAACCTTGAGAACTGCTGCACAGGCTGGAGAGATGGCTCAGCAGTTAAGAAAACTGGCTGATCTTCCAGCGGTCCTGAGTTCAACTCTCAGCAACCACATGGTGACTCACCACTGTCGTTAATAGGATCGGATCCCCACGTCTAGCATGCAGGTGCACATGCAGGCACAGCACTCATATACATTAAATACATGAAGAAATCTTTAAAGCAGGTGAGCACGGCTGCTCCAGAGAAAGATTGCCTTCTGCACCGTGGTGCCATTATCTGATGCTCTAACCTGATTTACTATTGCACTAGTCACATATTTAATACTTTACTTTTAGTTATTCTTCTGAGTTTAGAATTATCGGTTCTAGGGTTGGGGATTTGGCTCAGTGGTAGAGCGCTTGCCTAGCAAGCGCAAGGCCCTGGGTTCGGTCCCCAGCTCTGAAAAAAAGAAAAGAAAAAAAAAAAGAATTATCGGTTCTTTATCAATTGTTTCATTGAGTCCAACCGATTTGTAAACTATGTGTCTTAGTTATGGTTTTATTTTTGTGAAGAGAACTATGACCTTGGCAACTCTTATAAAGCAAACCATTTAGTGGGGTCTGGCTTACAGATCAGTTAATCCATTGTTGTCACGGCAGAAAGCACAGCAGCAATCAGATAGACAGGGCACTAGAGAGACAGCTAAGAGATCTACGTCCGGACCAGCAGGCAGCACAAAGAGAGGATGGCAGTGAACCTGGGTTGAGCTTCTGAAACCCCAAACCTACGCCCCAGTGACACATTCCTTCCAACAAGGCCACTCCTACTCCAAAAGGCCACAGCTCCCAATAGAGCCACACCCTATGGTAGTCATTTTCATTCAAAGCACCACACTGGGAAAGAAAGGAACATGTTTTAACTTTCCTCGTATGCATTATTCATAAATACATTAAAGTCATTAGTACTTATTTCATAGTATTGTGGATACATGTACCATTTCATTTTATTAAGGTTTATTGTGCAAAGTATGTATATCTATGTACCTTTAGTGATGTTTGGAGGGAAAACAAATAAAGTATAGACATGTCTATTTTAACGAAACATTGTGGAAAGGCAAATTAAAATTTTTTTCAATAAGATTTTCCTATATAGTTCAGACTTGCCTCAAACTTATATTTCTTCTCTCTCTAGCTTTTCTGTTGGGATTACAAACACTTTCAGTAGTTGTGTTCTTTTATGTGACTATGTTTTTAAACAGAATGTAGAGATTAGGTAGCCGAATTGTTTTAAATACATAGTTTTATTATCTCTTCCTTTTGCATTTTTCCTTTGAAAATAATACTTAGATTCTTCATTCATCTTCATATACCTGTGATTTTAAAGATATTTCCGTACTAGAAGTGAATCTGTGTTTGAGCAGTGGGGAATGTGATCACACACTGCCTTTAGAATTCTCGAATATCCTCTAAAGGATATACTGTTCTGTTTTCATTTCATCACTAATAATATTAGCAAGAGAAGTTTTATACTTGTTTTGAAGTTAGAACTTCAGGCTTCAGCCTAGCTCAAAAAAATGTAGAGCAGACCCAGTTTCCAAATGTACCTTTCTTGCCAAATCGTGGAGGGTGTACTTTTTCCTTCTCTAGGCCACACGCTTTCTTCAGCCAAAAAAATCAGATTGGTTTTGTATGATAGAACATCAGGTCCAGATTAAGATATTAAGAGTCGTTAGTGTTAACAACAGCAGGAACAACATAATAAGAAATGTTGTTTTTAGTTGGTTGTACTTTATTAAGAAACTATTCTACAACAAAATTTAATTTTGTGAATGTTTCCCTTTGTTTTGACTTTCTATAGTCTCATCACTGTTTCCTCACAGAACTTACCTTGGCAGATCTCAAGGTTTCAACCATTTATATTTCCTTCATCTCTAAAAATGTCTTTTACGGACAGTGCATGTTCCTTGAAAGTGAAAACATAAATATTACATATTATTGTGAAGCTTAGGGACCACTGTAAGGGTAAACAAATGATGCAAATGTGTATGTGCACATAGATGTTATATGTGAGTACATGATGTGTGAGCATTTAGGTTTAATTGTTTAATCAAAAATACCCCACAGGTCTGCAAATGTATGGGCACACATTCATATTTTATGCTAAAGCAAAATTCTGACACCATTGACGCTTCGCGTTTGGATGGAACAAGCTGGTGCCACCAAGCAGGAACATTAATTCAGTGGCTCCTTAGTATGTTCCTAGAAGCAATACAATTTATTATAAGCATATTGCCAATACCAAGACAAACAAATAACATGTGTATCCTATTAGCTCTAAATCACAGCAGGAAGCTGAGCTCATAGAAAATACAGTGCATCCAGCCGTGTGCATACGAAGCTTTGCTCATGGATGACTTACTGTGTGCCTGGGTTCCACTCTGGTTCCCTATAATTTACATAGGGTTATTGCACACTCTGCTTCTTCCCAAGTCAGCTGTCTCTGTAAGAGGCCATCCATTATGGAGTCAGGGGACTATTCAGGACCAGTGTAAGAATACAGAGTCCACAGGTGTAAAAGCAAAAACACAAACTATCCTGGTCTCAAAAACAGGTCTGAAGACTGTTTACCTGAGAATGCCCTTGGAAGCATTGACAGTTCAGAGAATGATTCAAGCCGTCATGACGGTGGGGAACTAGGTCGTTAAGTCTGTTGCAAGCTTGTTTCTTCTCTGAATGCTCTTCGCACACCCACATGGGCACAAATACCCTGTATGTGAGCATCAGAAATGTCTATCTCCGATTAACCTCCACCAGTTATTCAGGCAAATAGCAGGATTAAATCAATACGGAGGGAAAGCAGTAAGGCCCTAGATGTCCAAAAATGTTGCTCGTAAAAAGATATATTTTTAAATTGGCTATTGCAGTACTCATTCTCAGATCCCCAAGTTTCAATATCAGTATGCCTTCAGTGATAACTTTCACTTTTTTATTTTTACTTTTGCAGCATTATTGATTGAACTCCGAGCCCTGTGCACACCAGCCAAGCACTCTACCTCCGAGGCTGCTTCCGCGGACTCATAATTTCTATTTTAGAAACTCTATTTTAAAAAATATTGCTATTGCTGGCTTATTATGAGGAGTGCAACTGAAGAACAGCCATAAAAGAAAGAGATGGGTGAGTCCTAGTGTGGGGGTGGGCAGAGGGGGGAGGGGTTAGGTGTGTAGTCCCTGTCCTCTAGCAGCATCAATTTAATTGTCTGCATGTTGACTGCATTGCCCCACTGGGAGCTTTCTGGACATGTTGTTTAAGGCATTTCATCGAAGAGAAACCATATTCTTGAATTTATATAGAAGAGGTGCTCTGAATCCCAGGTTGCACAGGCTCACCAGCTAAAACACAATATTCCTTCAACAGCACTGTAATCAATAAACACACACATTCTCTTTTAGGAAACAGCTTTATTATATTTTTTTGTAGGAACATGATATAGACCCCAATAATAGATTTTGTAGGTTTTGTGGCTAGAATGTGGGCATTGATAAATACTTTTCTGTCATGCCAGTGAGAGCACGGTGCTGAACAATTGGTGCATTTGCATTTCACCACAGCAGGGGTTACTCCTTTGTATGTGTCTGCACAGAACTCCATGGGCTAAAACTCAATGCACATTTTAGAAAAGGCATTATAAGGCCTTTTCTGGTTTGCTGTTTTCTTAGGGCCATCTCCACAGGCAAAGCTCCGTCTCCAGACACATGAAGTTTGGGAGCAGGTAGCAGAGGGTAGGTGTGCAGTTCAATCTCGATCTCAGGAACTTAAATGCTTTCCGTGTTTCTGTTCTCCCACACATATTTAGAAGGCTTTTGCCCTCAATCTTGGCATCTTTTGATTCCAAGAAAGTTGCTTGCCCGCCATGTCTTATGCTAATATTTCAACAGACATAAAGGAAAGATGAAGGAGTGAGGAGGGAGCAGGAATGGGTGGCGACTATATCTGGAAGCAACAGCTTTCCCATCAATCCTAGCAGATGTCTGCTTGCATTTCATAGAGCAGGACTGTGCCACCTGATTAGGATGCAAGGGAGTCTGGGAAAACAAGTATTTTTAGCTGGACAGATTGTTGCCTCTCCAAAAAGCCAGGGTCCTATTGACAAGGCAAAAGTGAGAGAAGATACTGTGCAGGCAACTCTGTGTGTGTGTGATCTAGAGAGAGAGAGAGAGAGAGAGAGAGAGAGAGAGAGAGAGAGAGAGAGAGAGAGAGAGAGAGAGAGAGAGAGAGAGAGAATTTAATTAGTAGGGTATAAAATCTGAGTTAGCACCCCTTTGATTGCACTCTTCTTAAAAATAAATTCTATAGGGTAGAAGAACTTTTATTCATGATGCAGAATGTACAGGTTTTATAAGCTTGATGGGGTTGGAGCCATGGCTAGTGGTTGAGGGTGCATACTGCACTTTCAGAGGTCCTGAGTCCCAGCACCTTCACCCAGCACCTCACAAATGTCTATAACTGCAGCTACCAGTGACCTGATACTGCTTGCCTCCATGGGAACCTGGACGGACAGACAGACACACACACACATGCACACACGCATGCACACACACACACACATTCACAAAATAAATAAAAGTTGATAATTTTAAAAGAAGTTTAAGAAATGCTTTGATAGGTTTCCATCTTATGTTCATGCTTTGAAGAGTAGAAAGTCACTGTGCTCGAATCAGCCTGAGCTTGGCGGCATCTCTTTACTGGGCCAATTTCTAGTTTTCTCTTCTCAAAATTATTTTTCTTTTCTTTCCTTTTTTTCTTTTTTAACAAATCACTGTCAGAACTATTGTAAAATAAACATTATTACCAAATTGTGCATACTTGACAGGGGACTGTCTGAGTTACCCCATTTGGAGCCTTTTTTACCTTTTAATAAGATAATTGGCAAAAAGCCAGTTTCTGATTTCAGAAAGTATAGAATGCCTTAAAAAAAGATAATTTTGAGCAAGAAAATGTTTTGTTTGACTCTTTAACCCAGACTGTTCTTGAATTTGCAATCTGTCTGTCTTTGCTTTCCAAGGGCTCAAATGAAAGGTATGGTGTTCCACACCCAGAAAACAAAAGAACCTTCACCGTGGCTTTTAAGACACTCATCTGGTCACTTGTCTTCCCGACCAAATAACCTCATTTTTATTTTGCTTACCAAGAATGGATTAGTGGGGCAGACTTCGATTCTGACACCCTACATGTGCCACAGTGATCACTTTAACAGCTGACCTGTGAGAATGATGAAACGCTACACTTCCCAGTTCACAGAAATATCAGCAATTTAACCGTGGCTAAGAGTTGGAAATACTTCAACCTTTAATAAGCTTCTGGACTTTTTCCCGGATTCATCATTTCTTCATTTCTTCAAAGCTTTCATAAATAGAATGTTGGGAGGTGTTTGGCAGAAAGGTAGAACGAAATGGATCCTTTGTAAGCTGAGCACCTAGAAGAGAGGAGGGACTTTGGTCTTTCTGAACAGAACAATTCAGGCTGTTGTAGGTGTTCATGGATGCTGTGTGTGCCCTAGAAGGCCTTTATGCTCTCCAAAACAGTTTGTCTCCCCTACAAACTACAGGCATTAGCACACACTGACTACCCTGCTTTCTTCTGTGCTCTTCCCTCACTGCCTCAGGACTAAGATTCTTGGCACAGTGGAAAGCTCCTGGGCATGTTTGTTAACGCTCCCTCCCTCCAAATGATGTTTCTACACAGGAACCAGCTAAGCAGTGCAGCTCGGGTCCCAGGCCAAGCTAAGTTCCTTGATTTTCAGAAGGGCTCTAAGAACCCTTGTTCTTCAACAACAGACACAGAAGCCGCAGGACTCTCTCTCTCTCTCTCTCTCTCTCTCTCTCTCTCTCTCTCTCTCTCTCTCTCACACACACACACACACACACACACAAATCCAGCTCCTTCCCTCACATTGCTTCAAGCCACTCTAACTCTTGAGGAGTCAACCAGGGTTCTGTGCATCTCTCAACTAGGGATGTCAGAAAGGGAATTGTCTCACTTATTTTTCAGAGTAATCACTTATGTCCATCCTATTATTTCCCATAGAAGTACTAGGGCATAGGAGGAATGGCAGCAGTCACCTATAAGTAAATGCAGGGAGGAGGAGGCACAGTTGCAAAGGCATCTCCTGCAGGAGGACCTAGTTGAAGACTGCCTGAGAGACCAGGGATTGCTACCACAGACAATTCCAGCCAATTGGGAACTGCTGTTTAGAAAAGATTCTTTCTTGGGACCAATGGGGCACCATGGAGAGTATTAAAGGAACTCTCAGCAGCGATCAGACGAGCTTGCTGTGGCTTTTCTCACCTGCTCCCAGTCTGTGTGGTTGACTCAGTGCCACCTCATCTCCAACCCCCAAGGGCAGGTAGGGTGGGGTAGCGGGTGGTCCAGGGCACAGGCAGCACCAGTGATTATTCCAAACTACGTAACAGCTCCCAACTTTCTACTCTAAGATGCTGTGGGGGAATGCATATAATACATATAAATAAGTCTTCCCCAGTAGTTCTTAATGGATGAGGAATGTTGCCCACAGAAAGAGTTCTTTGCACACATATGGAGCAGATTGTCCTTAAGTGCTTCTAAACATGCCGCTAGGTCCTAAAGAATCCTGCAGGAATGTCACAGTAATAGCCCCAATTAACAGAACGTAATAGCTTGTTTAAGAATCGTGTGCTACATAATGAACCTCTTCTCCCAAATGATATGAGCTCTTGAATTACTTATTTATTTAAATAATTATTTTCTGTGTATCAGTGCTTTGCTTGCATGTATGTCTGTGCATCACGTGCATGCCGGATGCCTGTGGAAGCAGAAGGAGAGAGTCCGTTATCCTGGGGCGGTGGTTGTACATGGCTGTGAGCTTTCCTGGGAGTAGTGTTTGAAACTGAGACCACGTTCTCTGAAAAGCAACGAGTGCTCTTAAATGCTGAGATATCTCCATGGTCCTTGAATAATCTCGAACGAAAAGTAAGTAAATACAAGTAATTTAAGTACAGTAATATGTTGGTGCCTGTGCCTTTATATATGCATGTTGTAAGGTTGAGTTAGAACTAGAAGAATAAAGCTAGCTTTAAGATAGAAGAGTTAATAATCACAACCTATAAAAAGTTCTCATACAGAAAAAAGGGTAGGAGGAAGAAACTTACCAATAGAAAACACAACTCCTGATGATGAAGAATCCAAACCGTGTGAGTTCCAATGATAAGGGTCTGTGTTATATCTTGTAAAATAAATCATTAAAATGATATCCGTGGTACTGATGAAGTTGTGGAGACGTTAGTATCTGTAGTTATAAAAAGGGTTGTTGGGAACAAATTCCATGAATTTATTTCCTCCAAAGTCTTGAGAAGTCTTACCTGTGGCTGAGGAGCTACTGTCATTGGTTGCTGCCAGAGGAGGTCAAGTCCTTGACTTGGGTAGTGTAGCAAGTGGCGTGTCCCCTGAGCTTTAGTAAACAACTTCCCAGCAGTATCCATGCAAGCAATTCTATTAATTAATGACATAGTGAGTCATTTCTCAAAGAACCTGAAAGTAAGAGGGAAACCTACTGAGAAATAGAGTTTCAGAGGGAGAAGGAGGGTAAGAAAATGTGGCAATGAGCCATGGATATTATAAAAATATCTTAAGTACATATATGAAATTGTTACAGAATAAATAAATAAGGACTTTTTAAAAGCCTTGAAACTGCTTATAAAAAGCAGTTCTAAGAAATGACTCAAGTCAAAAATAAAGCACGAGGAAAAGATTGATCAATATATAATTTACAAGGCAGATGCACAGGAAAATTTAGAGAAAAATATTTCTAAAAAGAATGATTTTAATTATAAGATAAGAAGCCTATGAAATATAGCATACCCTTTGTAAGAGATGAGTATACTATGCTAGTGTGAAATATAGGGACACAAATACAACTTCTAGTTTGGATATGGTTAGTAAAATGCATGGTTATACATGTGCTCAAATTCTCAAAGAGCTTTATGAAGGTGGCCTTTATATGTCAGTGCGGTACACAGCTTTAGGGATTTATTTATTTTAAAATTCATATTGATGTGATCAAAATTTAAAATGGGGGCTGGAGAGATGGTCTAGATCTCAACACCCGTGTAACACACTGGGCATTGGATGCTGACCTGTGTCTCCAGTTCTGAGGTAGACAGAGATAGGAGGGTCACTGAGACTTTGGGCCTTCAACCTAACCAAGAGAGTGAACTCCAGGGTCAGGAGAACACATGCTTAGAGAGACAAGGCAGGGAATGTTGGAGGTGGGCACCCAGAAGCCTCTCTAGCCTCTACTTTTGTAACAGACACACACACACACACACACACACACAGAGAAACACCCACACTTACACACACACAGACACACACAGACATACACACTTACACACACACAGACATATACACTTACACACACATACATAGACACACACATACACACACAGACATACACACTTACACACACACATAGACATACACACACAAATAGACATACACACACACACAGAGAGACAGACATATACACTTACACATACACACAGACACACACATAAGTTAAATTCTATAATGAACTTACTGAGTAGCTTTGACTCACTGAGGGTAACCTCACTCAGACTTACTTTTCTGTTCACTCTGTTGCATGCTGACCACTCATTTTTCCTAGTGTACCACCTTAAATTCCATGACTTTACATCCACTCAAATTACCAGGAAAGTGTTTAGCTGGTTAAGAGTTCGGTCATGTGTCTTTTCCAACTCTAGCTTCACGTTCTATCGGAAGCCTTCCTTTTCCTCTCCAGCTTCAGGTGGGCTCATGATTCATCTTCCTTTCACCCTTTGACTTCTCTGGTGGGCATCGTGTCCTCTCTTGTTTGTCTTCAGTAGGTTATGCTTCACCTAAGATTAAGTGGTGATGATTCTACTCTGTTTTCAGAGGACCCATGAGTGTAGTCCCTGTTATTTTCCAAAATTGGAAATTAAGTTTAATTTTTACATTTTCTCTGTAGCCTCAATCATATCTCATGAGACAGCCGGTTAGATCTCCATAGGTTATAGACTGCATACCATTGAGATTGCTTGAACTCAACTATTCTACTCAGTCTACATAGACAAAGTAAAGTGCAGACCATATGTAACAACAGAATACAATTTTCCCACTGTCTCTTTGTGCACACCGTCTTTCCCTGGTCCGTTATTAAGGACTAGCCTTAGCTGAGAAGTTTGGAGACTTTTGACAAATTATCAACAGTGTACATCCATGGCACCCATGGTTCATTTTCTGCATGCAGTCAAGTAACTTAAATCATTACAGATGAATGTGTATAATGTGTGTGTGTGTGTGTGTGTGTGTGTGTGTGTGTGTGTGTGTTTGTGTGTTGGGGGGGTGAACTTTGAGGCAAACTCTCACTGTCTCAAACCTCAAGGGGAAGATCCTGATGCTAATTCTGACTCTGTTTTGAGTTTAGAATGTAGGTATTTAGAATCCCCATTCTCACACTTTTCTTATATATGGAAACAGAGAAATATAGTCTAGTTGTATTTAATGTAAAAAAGGAGGATAAACAAGACACATTCATAGATTTAACTATGCTAAGTGTCATTTGTGTTATCTGTAATACTAGATATTGTTTCAAAATAATACAATAATATGAAATCTTTGAGAAAGCAGCAGAGACGCATTTAACAGTCATAGATTTTATCTTCAAGGTCACTATAAATAAGTCTTAGCTGATAAAACAAATCTTTTCTCTCCCTAAAGCTCCTATCATCCTTGAATATCTCATGTTCTAGCTGAGCTAAGATTGTCAGTATTAAAGGTGGAAGGTACACTTGGGGCAAAGAGAGCATGGATGATGGAGCAGATAGGTAGATGGCCTTTCTAACATAAACTTGATATATTCCAGGATCCATGCCATTATGTGCGTGATGATCAGAAATTCTGTTTCCCTTTCAAAACTGTTAATAGGCAGTTACTACATATTATACCATAGGCAATTAATACCTTACTGAGAAGAAGTCCTCTTTATCTTCAGTAAAATGTTCTGGTTTTGGGGCTGGGGATTTAGCTCAGTGGTAGAGCGCTTACCTAGGAAGCGCAAGGCCCTGGGTTCGGTCCCCAGCTCCGGAAAAAAAAATGTTCTGGTTTTGCATAGTACCTCATAATGCTACCATTTCAATATTAACCATAAGTAAATAAACATTACTTATGAGAAAGGCTGGCTTAGAAAGAGAAGGATCCATGAGGGAGGAAGCAGGAGTTTCTCTTTATTATTCCTGTTTAATGATTTCTAAACATCAAGAAAAATTCCATCCAAGTCTTATATTTTAGTTCAAAATGTTGTTCTAGTACTTTTGTTTATCCGGGTTCCAACAAATACTATTTTTTCTCTTGGATTTTTCTTCGGATGTACATTCTAGGTAGATATATTTTTAAATTGATCAATTTGACTTAGTAGCTTAAAATACAACATTTCCCTTAAGACTCAGTGTCTTTGAAAATAGGAATCTTGTGTGTGAAATAGCTTAAGGCTGAGTTAGAAAAATGACCTATGTTAATATCAGAAAGCTTGTGTTTCTTTTGATCCTGCACAGACAGAAAGTCATGTCTCAGAGGTGAAACTATACTATCAACTCGCTTTCCTATTGTTTCTTTCATTCTCATATAAAAGCCACAAATGATGATCTTTCATTTTTTTCTGATTGTCTTTAAAAACACATAATTGAAAAATGTATGTTCAGCAACATATAAAAATTTAAAATATAAAAAATACAAACTAGATAAATATATAGTAGCTGCTTTTGTAAATGGACTCTGGAAAGAAAGAAGCTCGAGGGTCTATTGACCACGATTTTGGTCTGTATGTAATACCAAAAAATAATAGCCAAACAATATAATTTAATATAAGCTTCAGATAGGCCCCAAGAACAAACATTTGCCCTTCCAGTTCTGTATCTTGAATCTTGTAATTTAGTATTTAGCTGCACAGTACCCTGGTTGCTGTTATACATTTACACCAAGGCTTTTAATTTGCACTCTATTTATCTCTATGTCTGCCTACAGTCACATGAGTCATGGGAGGAAGCAGAGGCATGAAACCAAGACTCCGAAAGAGTGAGAACAGTCTGTCTTGTGGTGTTTGACACGTTTGTGTTGGACCCAAACTCTATGTTTGTTTTGTTTTGTTTTGTTTGTTTGTTTTTTTATTCTTTATTTTCTCTTCTTTAGACGAGTGATTTCTTCTTAAAACTTTGCTGAACTTCTGGTTTGTTGACATGACATTTCTTCTGGTCTTTTTTGGTTACTTTATACCTTGGAACCTCAAGTATAAAAGAAGTAACTTGTTAGTTAAAACTGGCTTTACTGGATGAATAGGAAAATGCTACAATGAGGCATTTTTTTGAGATGTTATTAAGTAATCAAAGGAAATGTGAAATCTGATATTTGGTGTCTTCCGACATAGTTAAGAATTTTGAGCCTCAATAATTCAACACTTAGGAAGTGTTAAATTTAAATTATAAGCATAAGCCAAAACTGTGTTATGGCTCTAAAGGCAATGATTAATTACATAGGTATTTGACGTTCTATTTCCATTCTGTTTTTTTTTTTTTAAAGAGGATCATTGCTGGAAAGATGAATTAAGGTCTACAGAGACTATTTTTTTTTCTACTTCAGGTTAGCAGTCCAGAAGTTTCCAACTTTTGTAAGTCATGTTCTTTTTAGAAATCATTATCTCCCAAGTGTTTTACATTGTCAGACCATGGGTTCTCTATTCCTTTGATATGATCAATTATTTATTACCTTTTTGCATTTTTCTTGTGACACAGGCCACAGAACTATAAGAAATCAGCCATTGTGTTTCACATAATTTGAGTTTAAAATATAATAAAGTGATATAGTTATAACATCTAATTATAAACAAAGGTGCTCTCTGTGACGAACCTTATCTCTTCCAATGAGCTTCTATTTGAACGAATGGTCTCATAGTAATCTCTATGTGAATTTTACATGATTAAATTATTTTATCTTTCCTTATCACTAAGTAATAGATTTATTTGTTGCTTATTATAATGTACAGATGAATTCACTGCACTGCAATTGCCCTAGCCCTCTACAAAGTTGTACACACACAACACACACACACACACACACACACACACACACACACACACGCACACCAAAGTAACAAATAAACACTCTACTAAAGAATTTTCTTGCTTTCTCCTCCAGCCTATCAAGATGCCCAAAGGAAAGAAGGCCAAGGGGAAGATGGTGGCTTCGGCTCCCAACATCCGGAAGAAGCAGGAGGCCAAAAAGGTAGTCAATTCTTTGTTTGATAAAAGGCCCAAGAACTTCGGCATTGGGCAGGACATCCAGCCCAAAAGAGATCTAACACGTTTCGTTAAATGGCCCACTACAGCCAGCTGCAACAGCAAAGGGTCATCTTCTTTCTCTAAGGGCTCAAAGTCATTTCTGCCATTAACCATTTAACCCAGTCCTTGGACAGGCAAACAGCTAATCAGTTGCTTAAGCTTGTCCACAAGTACAGGCCAGAGACAAAGCAGGAGAAGAAGCAAAGGCTCCTGGCCCGTGCTGAGAAGAAAGCTGCTGGCAAAGGGGACGAGCCACTAAGAGACTGACTTCCTCTGATCAGGGGTCAATACAGGCACCACCTTGGTGGAGAACAAGAAGGCTCAGCCGGTGGTGATTGCCCGTAGGTAGACCATATTGAGCTGATGATTTTCCTGCCTGTCCTGTGTCGAAGGATGGGGGTGCCGTACCGCATCATCAAGGGAAAGGCCAGGCTGGGGCTCCTGGTCCACAGGAAGACATGCACCACTGTTACCTTCACACAGGTTAACTCGGAAGACATGGGTGCTCTGGCCAAGCTGATGGAAGCTGTTAGGACCAACTATAATGACAGATATGATGACAGCACTGAGGAGGCAAAGTCCTGAGTCAGAAGTCTGTGGCTCGCATTGCCAACCTAGAAAAGGCAAAGGCCAAAGAACTTGCCAGTAAACTGGGTTAAACGTACACTAAGTTTTCTGTACATAAATATAATTTAAAAATTAAGAAAAGAGTTTTATCTTTAATTACCACTAGCATTTCCTTTGCCCTCACCCAAATACACATAGAAAGTTTGGTATTCATCCTAGAAACTATGGAAACTAAATCTCACAATGAATTGAAGTTATCAAACGGGAGTCCACACCTTTCCTGACCACAGCACACTCCCTTTTCCTTTAGAAGCTAAATCAGAAAAGGAATTCTCTTAGCTTTTTTTATCATTACCATTTAGGATAGGGAGTCAAATTTGAGTAGGATACCTAGCAAGCCTCAGGCATTTATGTAAGAACTTTAACCTATAGCAGGCTGGCAGTATAGGGGAAAGTCCGTAACTGTGTGCATGCATGTGTGTGCGTGCATGTGTGCGTGCATGCGTGTGCATGTGCGTGCATGAGTGCATGTGCGTGTGTGTTTCATGAGATAAACTATGCAATGACATTATGTTTTTCTCCTTACCAAAGAAGCATAGCAGCTATATGTCAACTAAAACCTATATTTTATTTTTTTTCAGTGAATACCTGAAATATAATTGATTATCCAGATTAACAGTAAACATTTAGAATGATTTCAATATTGTAAAGCAGATCATACTTTTCCTCTTTCAAATTTTGGGAAATAAACTGGATGGAGGGAATATATCAATGCAAATGTAAAAACATTTTATCGAGGTTAAACACCGTCGGTTTGGCATAGCAGGGTATCCTGTGACAACCCAACCACGTTTTGGGGAGGACTTTGGAACTTTGGGCTAGAAGAGCCGTTGGGATGTTAAGAGCTTCTGTAGGAGCTTGGAAGACAATCTTGAGAACAGTGCAAGAAGATGGAGGCCTGGCGTGTGAAATGTCAGAGGGAAGATCAATGATTCTTATCAGGGCTGCTGCTATTTTGATTGTGAAGATTCTGTGGTTTTGGTTACTGGGGCTGAAGGATCAGCTGTGATAAACAAGATACTAGAACTGCTAAAGTGAAGCCTTTGTGTTACTGGGACTATTGATGCTGGAAGTGTAAGCTGAATAAACCCTTTCCTCCCCAACTTACTTCTTGGTCATGATGTTTGTGTAGGAATAGGAACCGTGACTAAGACATATTGGTACTTCCTTGGTTCTACATATAAGAAAATCATTCCTATCTCATTCATCTATTACTATCTACGCATACTGTATATACATGCATATGTATATGTATGTTTACACACACTATACACATACACATATATGTATGCAATTCTTATACAATGCTATCTAGTACTTTGCCTTCTAATATTCTGTAATACTGAAATCCCATGGTATTGATTAGGAATCATAGTAAGCAATATTTTATACTTTAACTGCTCTTAATCAACCTCTTTCATTTCTTAGGGCATACAAACTTTTATTTCGCATAGAGCACAAGATACTAATTATTGTTACCCTCATATGATCGATAGTTATTTTTCTTAATCAAAATTTTATAAAGTGTTTTTGTACACATTTTGTGGCTCAGTTACCTTCTTTGAGCTGAACATTAGCCCTTAATATTTTTTCATAAGTAGGGCATGTTTGCAGAGAGTCTAATTTCTAGACTTATGATGTGCATATTTATTCTCATTCTTATGCAATAATTTCAGATTATATAATAGACTACGTGGGCGTCTTTTCTCATGGTTCCTACACACTGTTCCATTGTCTCTTGGTTTCTGTTGCTTTAAATGTGAAATTTTTGTTAATTTATTTTAATTCTTCTGCAGCTAAAATATTTTCTATTATTCTTTTGAATGTGACATTCCTATCTTTGATATTTGTCAGTTCAGCAATGGTTTAAGTGTGGGATCACTTCTATTACCATGGGGTTTGAAACAATGTTTCATATCTTCTTTGGGTTCTACAGAATGCTTAGGAAATATCCCTCCTCATGCCTACTCCCCTTCTGCTCTCTCTAGTCTCTTTGCACTGGGGCATAAGTAGATGGGTGTGAGAGGTTTTCAAGTTGTTTTACTTTTTGAAAAATTGCTCTACTTATTAAACATGAACTTATTGTTTCTGGACTCCTGAGCAAACACAAAGGTTAAGGGCTTTCAAGACGTCAGTGGCAAGTACTGCACAAAGTAAATGTGTGGCCAGGTGTCGACCAGCCTAGAAGACACTGAAATGGAGGAAGGGTAACAGGGAAGAGTGATGAGGGAATTGCTATCATGTGGGAATGCAGAGGCAGGTGAACTAAGGTTCAGAATTTAGAAAATATGGCTTTAGTTGTAAGGCAGGAACAATTTAGAAAAGCTATGGGTTTGTTAGAGGCATATAATTAACTTGCAGGAATCTTGCTGGGAGGAAACCAGCAAAATAACCTGCCAATTCATATTTAGTGAATGTAGCCAGAGACCAACAGGCCAAGGAAGAATTAGGTCTGGAGCACAAAGCAAAAGGTGCAGAGGAGGGTCGTGCGGGAAGGTAAAGGGCGGCACTTATTTGTAGTTTTGGTCTAAATGCTCTGAGATATACTGTGTTACTGTGATCTCTCACCGCTTAAAGTATTCAAATAAATACACAAATGCTTGCCCTTGCTTTACCATGAACACATATTTACATCTGAAATTTCTTTCAGGTTGTCACCAGTAGTTCACAAAAGGGTAAATTGTTATTAGTTCCAAACAATGATAGGTAGAAATAAGGAACATTCCCTGAACATTTTAGTAATATTTAATAACAATGTAGCTATGTAGCTTATCCTGAACACGCATCTACAAATTGTGAGCAGGATGACTTTAGACCGGTTCTTAAATAGCAAACAGTAGTAGCAAAAAGAATCCTGCTGGAGAACTTTAAACTAGACTAGCAGATCTATCTCAGGGCATGGGTCATTTGAGAATCCTTGTGATAAACTGTTTCATGCTTCAATAAGTAAAGTTCTTGGCACTTCCAAGCCACCTTGACATAGCTGTTGGTGCAATCGACCCAAGACTCCACTGTGATGATGCCATAGTTGTCCTCATAAATAATTATTGATGGTTGCGCATCTCATAAGGATTAAGAAAATGTCTGTGGTGGATTAAGTGAGAATGGTCCCATAGGACCCCATATATTAGAATGCCTGGTCCCTGTTTGGCAAAACTGTTTTGGAAAGATTAAACAGTGTGGCTTTGTTGGAAGAGAGGCGTCACTGGAGGTGACTTTGAACGTTCATAAGCCTATGCCAGGTCCAGACTCAAGCGCTGTCTCTCTCTGTCTCCTTCCTAGAAATGAAGGTGTAAGCTCTCAGCTACTGCGCCGGTGCCATGACTGTCTGCCTGATCCCGTGCTTGCTGCCATGATTATAGATGCCCCCTGAAAGTGTAAGCAAGCACACAGTTAAGTGCTTTCTTTTATAACTTTTCTTACTTAGAGTGTCTCTTTGCAACAAAAGAATAATAGCTAAGAAAAGGACTAAGCCTGGGATTAGAGCCCACAACTTATCTCTTGAGCTTATCATCTATTATTGTTCTTTGGGATGAACATGCACTAAGAAAAATGAGATGAACTTTAGACCGGGAATTTCCCTGCGTTTATACTTTCTTATTTCTATTGCATTTCTTCTCTACATGGCGTATACATCACCTCCGGACAGACTGAGGTATCGCCAACCTAAAGATTGTCAGGTCAGATTCCTACAAATCATACACTTTATCATCCAGTGTCGAGTTTCTAACTAATTTCAAGGTTACTAAGTCAATAAATATAGGCAAGACATTGAAAGGATATTTTCCACACTCCAGTTGTAGTAGTCATGTCTCTTCTATGTAAAGTTGCTGGTGAAGATTGAAAATCACCTCCAATAGTTGAGGGAATTTAAGTTTGAAAAGATCTCCATTTCATGCTTGTTTAACTAATTCAGCATTCTTTATAAAAATATGATAAAGACAGAGAAAGAAAGCAGGAGAACAACACTCTTCATAATAGGCACAAATAATATAAAATATCATGGTATGAATCTAAACAAACAGGTGAGAGGTCCGTTTGACAAGAATTTTAAGTCCCTAAGAAAGAAATCAAAGAAGACATCTGAAGATGGAAAGATCTCCCATGATCGTGAATCTCTAGGATTAACATAGTAAAAATGTCCATCCCACCAAAAGGAATCTATAGAGTTAATGCAGTCCCCATCAAAATTTCAGCACAATTTTTACAGACATTGGAAGAGAAATTCTCTACTTCATATGGAAAAACGAAGACCCAGAATATACAAAACAATTTGTAACAATATAAAAAAAAAACAAAAAAAAAAACTTCTGGAGGAATGACCATCTCTAACCTCAAGCTGTACTACACTGTACTACAGAGCAATAATGATTTAAAAAAATCACATAGTTTTAGTACAGAAACAGACAGGTTGGTCAATGGAATAGAATCAAAGACCCACAAATGAATCCACACACCTACAGACACTTGGTTTTTGACAAAGAATCCAAAAACCATACAGTGGAAAGAGAAAGCATCTTCATCAAATGGTGCTGGTCTAACTGGCAGTCTGCATGTAGAAGAATGCAAACATTGATTTATATTTTTCAGCCTGAACAAAAGCTCAAGTCCAAGTGGTTCAAGGATATCAACATAAAACTATTTTGAAAATCAATCTGGTGGTTCCTCAGAAAATTGGAAGTAGTTCTACCTGAAGACCCAGCGACACCACTACTGGGCATATACCCAAAAGCTGCTCCACCATATCACAAGGACATGTGCTACACTGTGTTCATAGCAGCCTTAATCGGAATAGCCAGGAACTGGAAGCAACCCAGATGACCCTCAACTGATAAATGGCTACAGAAAATGTGGCTCGTTTACACAAGGGAACACTCTTCAGCTATCAAAACCAAGGTCATCATGTGTTTTGTAGGCAAATGTATGGAATTAGAAAGTATCTTCCTGAGTGAGGTAACTGAGACCCAAAAGACATGTATAGTATGTGCTCACTGAAAAGTAGATATTAGTCAAAATGTACAGAATACCCACGATGCACCCTACAGACTCTAAGAAGTCAAACAAAAGGAAAGCCCAAGTAAGGATTCTTAAATCTCACTTAGAAGGGGTAACAGAGTAGTCATCGAAGGCACCACACAGGTAGGGACCTGTGTAGAAGATGAGAGGGAAAGGGGAATGGGGGTCAGAATCAGTATGGGAAGAGACAGGAGAGGGCCCAGAGAGCCAGGAGAATGAATGGAAATGTGCAGCAGTGGGGATGAGGTGGGGAGTGGGGGGGAACCTTAAGGAAGTCCCAATGACCTCAGATTGGGGAGGCTCCTAGGACTCAATGTGGGTAAAGTTAACCAAAATGCCCAACAGCGTTGATATCCTGAAGAGACTAACTCCAGTAGTCAGGACACCCAGTGGAGGGCTGGAAACACCAACATACCTATCAAATTTTCTACCCAAAATCGCTTCTGTCTAAAAGAAGTCTGGGAACAAATAGGAGCAGGGACTGAAGGAATAGCTGAATAGTGACCGGCCCAACTTGGGATCCATCTTATGGGCAGGCACCAATCCCTGACACTATTGCTGATGCTATGTTGTACTTGCAGGAAGGAGCCTAACATGGCTGTCCACTGAGAGATTCTATCAGCAGCTGATCGAGACAATGCAGAACCAAGCATTGACAGAGTTTGGGGACCCCGATGAAAATGCTAAGGTAAGGACTGAAGGAACTAAAAGAGATGGGCAACCCCATAGGGTCAACTAACCTGGACCCCTGGGAACTTCTAGATACTGAGCTGCTAAACAAAAAGCATAAAGGGCGTGGTCTGTGGCCCTGGTACTTACATATAATGGGGCTGCCTTCTCTGGCCTCATTGGAAGGGGATGTGCCTAATCCTCTAGACTTGATGAGGGGCGGTGCTCTTCCAGAGGTGAAGGAGGAATGGGAGAAAGAACACTGTGATGAAGGACTGGGAGGGAGATAACATTTGGAGTGTAAATAAAATAATTAATTAATTAAAAAAGACCAAGATAACTATTGTATTATCTAACTTAAGGAAATCTAGAATTACCATTGGTCTATCTACTCAGAAGTCTAATCATCTCATGTGAAGAATGGTAGACTGAATCACTTCCTTCTTTATCTTTCTAGAAGTATCTTTGTGGTTTTGAAGAAGGAGACTGGATCATAGAAAATGTTTCAACTCTTTCCCAACACTTCCCTGATTACTCTAGCCAATATTCTCTCTCTCTCTTTTTTTTTTTTTTTTTTTTTGGTTCTTTTTTTTGGAGCTGGGGACCGAACCCAGGGCCTTGCCCTCCCTTGGCAAGCGCCCTACCACTGAGCTGAATCCCAACCCCATATTCTCTCTTTTTATTTCTAACACTTAATTGTATTTTCTCACCTGTATTAGACTTATTTATCTGATTCTTCTCCCTGGAATGTATCCAAACTGACATATAATACTTTTCAAAATATTTTCCACAATAGTTATTTTTTTTACATAATCTTTGAAATAAATAAATATGAGAAAGTAAGAAATTTCCGTTTTAATTCTTTCCCCACAGATATTACGGTTGAGTTTGTAGATAGAAACTAGATGGCATATATTCAAATGTCTGCTTGTTTAAGTGGTAGGACCCATACAGAGTTATAGAACATAATAAACTAAATGGAATTATCTTCCTGAATATTTCTATCCTTTTTAAAATACTAGTTTCCCCTTAGGGCTTGTATTTGTAGTGATGAGTTTGACCCCATGAGATGTTCCCTGAAAAACTTCACTGTCTTCAGGACAAATCCTACCATGTATAGCTATTCATCGCTAGAATATCAAAATCAACACTAGTATTCCATGATAATGGAATTTACTGAGTTAAGAATAGAGAATTAAAAGGACAATGGTAGCCCAACTAGCAGGCTTTTTACACTCCTCCCAACTCTTACAGAATTTCATCTTCAATATGTAAGTATGTTTGGCAATAATTTAAGCTAATCTTCTTCTGAGGAATATTGGCACATGTCCAGAAATCAGAGTATTGGGCTAAAGGATAGAGATGTGTTATGTGATTGTTTTTAGGAGAAATAGGAGTACAAAATCTTTACTGAATCATGTAAATTATCCACTAGGATGATCCAGTGTAGAGAATTAATACAAACTAATGTACCTACGTTTGGTAACTGTTAAAAATCCAGTTCTCTTACCTTTTCCATACAAAGAGAATTTTAAAAAGCCAGTGGATACATATAATTGAGGTCTATATTATTCAAATAACAGTGTGCTTTCCTTTTTGTTTGAAAGAGTAGGCTTAATGTGATTGTTGGGGGGAGGCGGTAATGGGGGAGATGGGAGGGGAACACCCATCAAGAAGGGGAGGGGGAGGGGTTAGGGGATGTTGGCCCTGAAACTGGGAAAGGGAATAACAATCGAAATGTAAATAAGAAATACTCAAGTTAATAATAAAAAAAAAAAAGAAAGAGTAGGCTTCTTGGAAGGCGTGTTACTTTTATAATAGTAAATAAAAATGTGCCACAGACTTAACCACACTTCTTGTCTGAGCTTTTCTCAGAGTCCGAGTGAGGCTAAACTGGTCAGTTAGGTTCTCATAAGATTGGAGTTGACGTGTGGGTGGGGATGGTTTCTCATCGGTTGGAACGTGATCTGCTTCATATCTCCCATGTTGTTTTCCAGAGGGTTAGGAATCTGTCACTGTCATGAGAGGGGGCATGACAGCAAGCAGGCAATCATGGTGCTGCTAGAGTGTCAGCTGAGAGTTCATAGCCCAGTTCTCAACTAAAAGAACACCAAGGATTGCCAGAGGCTTTCTAAACCTTAAGCCCACTCAGTGGTACACCTTCCCCAACAAGGGCACACTTCATACACTGCTATTAAATGTAAACCCAGTTTTCAAACGAGACTTATGGGGGACATCTTATTCAAACCACTACAGATAGGAAAAGAAGATAGTTAAATATGCATACTATCAAATACAATTTACTCACTCAGTGAAGTACTTGCTAAAATTCCCATATTTTCATAAAAGTAAAAAAAAATTCTATGAAACTATGAAGGATGGTGAGTCATCAAAACAATCCAAAAGAGAAAAAAAGTTCAAGTCATATCTTTCATTTCAAATAATATTGACACACACTTAGCCCTACATACTTGTGAGTTCTATACTGGAAGATTTAACCAATAACATATTTGAAACACCTATGAACAAAGCATCTGCATTGAATATGTGTACTGTTTTGTTGTCATGATTCTCTAATACACGTTGTGTGAATATATATATATATGTATATGTATATCACTTGCATTTCAGGTAGTATAAATAATTTAGAGATGATTGCAAAATATATACGATTAAGATGGATACATAGATGGAAGATCGATGAACAGAGAGACAGACAAAGGGATTTCATGGGAACCAGTTCATATAATTATGGAGGCTAATAAGTCCATAGTATAATATTTGCAAACTGGGAATCAGAGAGCTAGTGATACACTATGGTTTGAATCCAATTGTTCAAAAATCATAGAATTTGGTGAAGGTCATAATTTTGTCGACTTGACAAAGACTAGACACATCTGGGCAGAAAGCCCCTCAGATGAGGTGCCGATTGATGTGGGCTGTGCCATCCCTCTGTAGGTAGACTGCTACGTAGGAAAGAGGAAGCCGGGGGGAGTAAGGAAGTAAGTACCATTTCTTCATGGTCTCTCTTCACTTCTTGCTTTGAGTTCCTGCCTTGCCTTCTATGAATGGTTGTAATCGCTTAAAGGTTGTAATCTTTAAGCCCCCAAACCCTTTCACCACCCAGAGAAGCAAGTTTAGACAGTATTGAAACATTCAGCTTAAGGATCTAAATCTGTGGGACTTTACTTATAAATTTCAAAGGTTCAAGGCCTAAGACCTAGTATTTTGTTTGAGAGCAGAAGGTGGATATCTCATCCCCAAGAAAATGACTAGCATTTTTTCCCCTGTCTTTTGTTTTGTACTCAAACTCTCATTGTGCTAGATGACATTAATGGCAAGAACCCAATTCAAGTACCAATTTCTCTTGCAAACATACCCAGAAAAAGGGTTTTTGTTTGTTTGTTTGTTTGTTTTTTGTCTTGTTTTGTTTTAGTTACCAGAATCTTCTTTAACCTTGTCAGGCTGGTATTTGAATTAACCGTCTCACTGGTAATCCTATCCACTAGCCATTCTTTCACCTGTTTCTCTCTCATATGTTCCATTCCATTTAATGATAACATCTGATACCCCAAATAAGTAAACAGTTCATCCCTTCTTTAGAGTACATCTTCCTTTTATCATATTTTATTTTAACCTTTGTAATATTCCTGGAGATGATCTGTTTCACTTTATTCCACATCTTCCTGAAGCTACCTTATTCTACACTGTGATCAACAATTCATCATTCATTTAATACATAATTGTAGTTTTTATTCTGTATCATGCCCTGGTAGAATAGCATGAAAACAATGTTCAACGGGGGAGCCTGTTTTACAGAAATCATTTTGAAATTCTTGAGACTTTTAGGCCTTAAAGCATGGTCTGATATGATTTATTTCCAAATAATAAGCAGTTTGAAAAAAATCCCTGTGCTTGGTTGATGCAATATGTATTTTAGTAATTTACAATGGAAATCTTTTGGTTTTCAGAGATGTATAGTGAGTGAGTGACTTATGCTTTGCAAAGAATTTATAATTTATTCTCTACATTTGGAGTATAGCCTAAGGAAATTCCCTTAACCTCTATTCTGGTTTCTCATTTTAAAAGGAATGGTTATATAGGAGGTTACAGGAAGTTCTTTGGTTGCTATGAACCAAGACTTCTATTAATGAAAATTAAAATACACATTTTTGTTTATTCATCTTAAAAGCCTTGAGTATAAATTAAGTGGCCTAAATATAGTGGGCTATGATTACTAATGCATATAAAAGTATATTTGAATATCATCCTTTATTCTCTTACAAATCAAAGGAAAACCAAGCAAGAGACCAAGGCTAAAGCATTTGACCCTGGTAGTATATCAGGGCCACGAAACAACTGGGAACAGACTCTACATATTTTTGTCTTGTGGCTTAAATCATAGAACATTGGAATATGCTTCTTCTTCAAGGTAGGCTTTGGGGAAATTAGAGGTGCAGCCCCAGGGAAGGTTCGGCATCCCAAAAGAAGAGAAGGAACTTCTGGCTTTAATCCAAGAAGGCAGAAGAGAGGCAAGAGACCCGACCCTCTGGAGTAGATGTTTGAAACATCTGCTTTTGCACTTATACCTTGGGTAGTGTCCAGTACTTGATGTCTAAAAAGAAAAAAAGCCCAACTTTTATATTTTCATTTGCTAAATCATTAAAATCTGGAAACTACCCTCCTAATACCTTTTACTCTGGCACAATTCCTCCCTTTTGAAACCTGGTCCATTCAACTTTATTAAGTTAAGCAGAGCTTGAAAAATAATAAAAAAATATTTCTTCTACTAAGGTCTATGATACATAAGAATCGAAAGCTTGCAAAATTTCAGTTATGATAGTGTGCCAAGAGGACCTAAAAGTGTTTTCTGGAGGATAAGAAGTAATTTCAGATATTCTAATGGTTCTTAGTTGTACTGATAGAATTCATAATTTATTTATTTTCAATGCTAACATTCAAATCCACAAAATATTGACTTTCATTAGCTCTTTTAACTTTCTCTGGGTCAAGAAATGTCACGCGATGGACACGGTAAATCAAGAAGAGGAACAAAATACGGGTACAAACCTTCCATTTATAATGCTGCACTTTTATGATGGGTATCAGAACTTACCCCCAAGAGAAGTAACCAGTTACAGACACTGCAGGTTGCCCTCAGTGTTTGCTTTGAGTCACCAAGAGTAAGTTTTGTTTCTGAGATGGTAGTTTGGATCAGAGTGTTCTATACACTGTTCTCTAGTTGGGATGAAAATGCTCAATAATAGAAAGTTTTCTAGTGTTTTCCTCCAGATACTTTGAGACATTTAATTGGATCATAACACCTCTCTACTGGGAGGGAGTAACGTAATCGCTCCATTATAGTTTAGTCTTTGCCTGTTCCACAAAGCTCATGTGTTGAGTTTGTTGGAAACTCTAGGAGGTGAAGCCTACTTTGGGAAGGTGGGTCATATGTAGCACACCCTTGAATGCCATAATGTTCCTACCCCTTCTCTTGCCCTATCTGCTCCATGACCACTATCATGTGAACACCTTTTCTCCACTACCCTGTGATTTTTGCTCTATCCAGAACCAAATTATGGACCAAGATCTCTGAAAAAGAGAACTAAAAGAAAGCTTTCTTATTTTTAAGTTGATTATGTAACAATGATGGATTGATTAATTGATTTGATGCACAAATCAAACCTTTCAATTTTAAATCTGATCTTTTCTCAGAAATTTCATATCTATTTCCTCACAGCTAAGTTGTCCATGTTGTCACTAGCTCCCTTTAATCAGTGATCCCTCTTTTCTCAGTTTTAGTTTTTTTCAGAACCTCCCTTGAGCAATACAATTTGGAATAGCTACTTCATAAGTGCATCCACATGTAAACATTTTTATTTACTTAATTATATTAGTTAATTATTTATTACATATTTAAATTAATATAATACTATTTTCAATGGAGAGAATCATAATATTATAGATGGAAGGGATATGCACTTTAGAAATATAGATACCGAAACTTCCACAGCCAACTTGTTTGAGGACACAGGGAGGATAACCCAGGTGTAAATCACTCTGTTGGTGAGTTGGAGGATCTTTGCAGAGACCCTCACTGAGTCACCATCTCTTCTGAGTCATGTTTCTATTCTGTGTATGGATAGTAATTAAACACTGAAGTCTTAAGTTTGTATTTTATGAGACACAATTAATAAAGTAGGGTTTTCTTTTTAGAAAATGGAAAAAGAAAACTACAAAATTATAAGAATGAGGTCAAAGAAAAAAACTCTCACTATTTAAATGGGAGCTTCAAATCTAAGAGCTAACAGAGACTGATTTGTTATTTTGAACGTTTATGAGCTAGATAACCATATTGTCATATGTTGGTAGTTCCAGCACTCAGGAGGGGGAGCAGGAAGATCATAAGTTTGAGGCTACCTAGAGCTATAAACAAACAAAGAAACAAGCATGAAAGGGCTGATGTTGCCTCCCCTCAGTGCTTACCCAGCATCTGAGAGGCTTCTCTGATTTAAAAAAGCAACATAACATTAAAAGAAAAAGAAGGCAGGAAGGCGGGAAGAGAAAGGGGGGAGAGGGAGAGACAGAGACAGAGAGATAGAAGAGAGAGAAAGAGAGAGAGAATGAGAGAAATATTTCATAAAAAGAAGTCACAAATTAGAAACTTCCCTTTTGTGAGAGACTCAGCCCACATGTTTCCCTTTAGAAATACAAAGCTGCCAGCCCGTCCTAAGGCTTCAAGCCATTGGTTCTTGGCCTCTGTCTTTACAGGCCATATTTTGAAAATGAAAATCGAAAAACCCTACAGAGGTAGAAATTTCATTTACCCCCATGGGAAAAACACTGCATTTTCTGGGTATTCTTTTGTACAGGGGAAGGAAGAGAACCCCAAGGAAAAACATTAGCAAAAGCTTCTTTTTTTTTAAAGATAAGAAATGCTATGAAAAGAGCAAACCCTGAGAATTATGTTTAATAACATCAACGATGAGCTTCCTGGCAGTCTGTACCAAGCAGTTAAAGACCAAGCAGTATGTTATAGAGGCTGGATTAGTAAAAATGGTCTACAGCAGCCTAATAACGAGCCAGGAGATTTAGTCTCTCAAACAGAGAATTATGAGATATGAATGATTCTATATTTAAGAAGTATGCTACAGTCATCGCATTGATTTTTAGTAAGAGATTTGAGCTTGACTCCAAGCAGGGCCTGAAAAATGGAGAAGAATGCTCTAAGCCACCACATTAGTGCCCTGCAGAATATTTTAAAATTATTTAACACACAGCATCTCAGTGTCAACAACTCATCAAAGATAAACTATCTAATTAACAGAACCCTTCGTAGTATTTGATAACTGAGTCTTGGCTCCGTTTTTATGCCAGAAGGGCAATCCTTGATAAGCAGGAATTATGAAAGCAGATTTTAAAAAGCATTAATTCAGAAATAGAATAAAATTAGTTTACAGTTAACCCCCTGATGGTATTTAAACGTATTTAAAACCACTTTCCTTAAAGATAGCACCCAGGGCTTGCCCTTACCCAGTGTCAGCCTTTGTCCAGACTATCAGTCTATGTTTTAAGTCCTTTGATTTGGACCAGCCACCTCTATGCTCAGGGTAATTGACACAGGTCCTGTACTAGGGGACAGATGAGTTTATCCTGCCATTGAATCCCTTCACAAGATGCCTTAATTATTAGGACTAATTCCAGGGTTTGTGCTCAGTGCTCTACTCAGAAAGCCCCATTGTTTTCTCTTTCCAATTCCGTGTTGGCAACACTTTCAATGACAGATCCAATAAAGAATTACCAATTGATAATTCTTTTTTGGATCTGGGCAGACGTGGAAATGGGACTGCAAGAGTGACCCACAGGAGTAGTTGATTTCTATGTTGTGTTTTCTCACAAGTAACCAAGCTGTTGCAAGACAGAATGAAGAATCTGAACAGGCTACATTCTCATTTGTGACTCCTAGAGTTCATAGTACTAATTCATAATTTCCTTTACAAGTAAATGAGAATTCTGAACTTAGAATGCGGATAATTGTGCGTAAAGCCAAGACACTTCGTTAAAGATGGCGTCTCCATGTTTAGATGTGATATGTCAATAAGAAAAGACAGGAATATGATGATTATTGCAGTCACATAGATCAGGTCTCCAAAATTTCATACTATAGCTTTGGTGTATGTGGAATCTTTTCCAGCCAAGAATCTACAGTCACAACACATTTACTTCTGCCTTGTTGAGTCTCGGTCTTCATTCTATCTACACCCACAGTGGTAGGCATATATTAAGAGTTTATTTATTTCCCACAAACAAAGGTGCTACTCTTTTCCATCTTGACATTGCTGTTTCAGTGGGTAAATTGTTAATATCTTAAGACTAATTATAATTAACTTTGGCTATAGAATTATGAATGCCTATATTTTTAGCTCTTCTTTCAAAGATAAGAAAACTTCACTCTTGCAATATTAAAAAAATGTTAATTCCCCGTTTTGTGTTGTTCCTTCGGACATACAAATTCTAGTTTCCTATATTCAGCTAGAGATTAGGATACATGAAAGAAATCAAGTTTCTACTGCAGTGACTTCAAGGAATGGTTATCATCCTGACAATGTGTGAATATCATCCTTCAACCTAGAGAAGCATGGAACGTACTTGGGATATGGTGAAAGACATGGATTCCTGACTGCCACTTTTGGCTTGGGAATACTCGGTCCAAAAGCAAACCATGTTACTACAGTTTTCAACATTGAGCATTTTCAACATTGGGATAAAAAGAAATGGATTGTTTCACTGAATTGAGGGAGGAGGGATTTTATCCTACCTGTTACTATTAACAAACATTTTCTTAACAAATGGACTTTGAATTGACAACTAGAGGGTCAGTCTCTAAATGAGTAATTTAACCTGCCAGAGTTATCTTGTGCTTGGTGTCTTTTTTACAAGCTAAGTCGTTCTAACAGATGCTGCACACTTGAAGGGCCTTTCTTGGAAACCTGATTTGAATGCTTTTCAGATTTCATTTTCTTATCTTCTTGGTGACCTGAACTTTGAACCCATCATTGCATGGAGATCAGTTGTATCCACACATGCCAGTATGAGTTTCTGCTTAATCTTCTGTATGTTGGATTTATGGAAAGTAATTGACTTCTTTCTGGTTCTGACTATATTGTGATCCTAGTAGATAGCTACTCTGTGGAGTGATGGCATTTCATGTTCCCTTGGGCACTTAAGGTGGTGAATTGCACCAGCTACAATTCAAAATGTCATATGAATTCTATCCATGGAGATTCTGTTTTTAAGTCTGGCACAAGGTGTGGTTTGTCCATATGATTTCTTAATAGTGTCTTCTGAAAACAAAATAACAAAATAAAATTTATGAAGTTCTTTCCAGTCAGGAAATTTTGAGTCTTGTCTTCTAGAAAGTTCAGAATTAGTTTTAAACTTGAGTGGTTCATCTATAATGAACTAATTTTGATTATAAAGAGAACACTGTTGTGGTTCTTCTATATATGGTAACAATTGGTTAACAACTACAACAGTTGTTCATTTTCTATAAGTTGCCTTGGTACTTTTATCATTTACCAATCGACCACTTTCTATCAACTGTCAATGTATGGATATACTTTTGGACTTCTACTTTATAATACTTACTTTATAAAAATATATTAATTCACTAAATCATTTTATTTTATAATAAAATCTGCAGTCAGTAGTGTAAGTTTTCCAATTTTTCTTTGATTAAGAAATTGTTTGGGTATTTTAGTTCCTATGTTGGTATGTAGGTTAGAATAAATTTGTCAATTAATTAAAAATGCTTTACTCTCATTCTTGAACAACCACTAATCCAGTTTCTCTCATTTTATTTTAATTGATCAGCTGTAGAATTTTATGCACATTGAATGGGATCATACTGTACGTGCAGAGTAATGTGAACTGAATTGACATTTTAGTGATATTCTTAATGGTGCTTGAGCCCAGAATATTAGTATACTATACTTTTAAAATAGTAATTTATTTAAAGCGATACTTTAATTTTAAAATAATATTTTATAGTTTTCAATATAAGGCTCTTAAAATAGCCTTGCTAAATATATCCCCAAGTACTTTGTGCTTTAAATGTTATTTTTATTGAGATAGTCTGTTTATTTCATGTCTGCCAGTTTTAGTTTCCAACTAGTAAAGGCTGTCTATTGCAGAATACTTCTCCTAATGTTTGTGCTAAAGGATGGGGACATTGTCTTGTTCCCACATGTCTGTGAGAAGTCCCAGGGATGGACTCAAATCTAAACAAGAAATTTACATGTGTTTCAGACTTGCCTGATGTACAGTACCTGAAGCTTTCTTTAGACAGTAGGGTTAGCTTTAGTGGATTTTTAATGCAACTCAAGAGTAGGGAGAATTTTATATTCTTTTGTTTTCTTGTGTCAAAATCATAACCATTTTATTGCTAAGTTGAAAACAATTCTTTTTTGGGTCTAGGAAAACAGGTTAGTCAGCAAAATGCCTGCAGCACAGCACAAGAACCTGAGTTTGTATCCTCAGAACCCAGAAAAGAAGCAGGCAGTGAGATCCCAGGAGCTGGCCAGAAACTAGGATCAGTGAGAGATACTGATTCAAAAAATAAGATGGCAGGTGGTAGAAGGCGACACCCTTGAAGTCTGGTGTTTGAACACATGTGCATACGCAGTCAGACACACACACACACACACACACACACACACACACACAAGCATGCACACGTGCGCATGCATGCATACAATTTCCTTCTACTTATTGGACATATTTATTTGGAACTGATTTTATTTCTTTTTGTGTTTTTGGTAGAATTCACCAATAAAGACCTCTGGGACTGATGTTTTATTTATATGATTCTTTTAAACTAGAAATTAATTTCTCTAATAGCAGAACATTCAGCCATTCAGCTTAATCATTTTTATTTGAGAAGGTTACATCACTAAAAGCAATTTCCCATATTACTTTGATTTTCAAGATTATTGACATATAACTCATTAAAATGTCTTCTAAGTGTTTAAATCCTTGTAGAATTTGTAATGATATCATTCACTCATGATACTGGATATTTATTTATTATCTTTTCCCTCATCAACTTATTTAAGATTCTGGGAGTCTAACGGAGGCCCTTGCTTATGTTTTCAGTGGTTGGCCAGCATGCAAACTCTCAGCTAGATCCTCAGTCTAAGAAGTATCTTTTAGCATTTTTTATATTCTCTATCATTTTGAACCTTTGTTTTATTGGTTTCCCTGTTATTTGTATATTGGTTTTATGTCTTTATTATTCCATTTCTTCTGCTTAATTCAGTTTAATATTTTTCTTTTGGGGAAATTTTGAAAATGACTAGTTCTTCATAATGTCCATTTTAAAAACTAAATTTTCTCTAAGCATTGTTTCTTCTACATTTCATAAATATTTGCATGCCTTCATAGCTGTGTAGCACAATAATTTCTGATTTATTTTATATTTTTCTATATCTTAATTTTCTATAATTATTGAACAATTTAAACTATACACTTTCATACATCACAGTCCAACTTCAAATAATACATAGTTTCACATATAATTGTGTATTTTCATTTTGCTCTTCCAAGGCTTTTAACTATATTTGTAGTAAATTTTGCTTTGAAATCTACAAGCCACATATTTATTTTAAAGATATAAATTCAGAAAATGAGGTTTTATATTTTTTGACTATTCTATACTTTTAGTTGTCATTTGTTTGAATTTGTTTTTATTTTCTTTCTGCACCACCTCTTATCTTTATTATAGGCTTGGTCTCACAGAGATTAATTGTTTCATATTTTGTAAGACTGAATAGGTCTTTATGTTACTTTTCTTTGGTAAGAGATAACCTTGTTGGGTATAAAATTTGTGGTGCAAATGACGTTTTCTTTTTGCATTTTAAAAGAGCTCCCCCCAATCCTGTACTTGTGTTATTTGTTATATACATCCTGCTTTTGCTTTTTGTATTTGTGCACAATTTATCTTCTTTAGTGTGGGTATCCTTAAATTCCCCCTCTGAATTGCATCAGGTTTATTATCATAAGCCTCTGCATGGTGTTATTCTTGCCTCTTTCAGTTTTGATTCCATTTTTTTTATTTATGTCTTTTATCAAATTTTAGTTTTCACCCATTATTATGTCAGATATAATTTATGTTCCCCTACTTTTAGGGGAGTTAAGTTATGCTTATAGTGGAATCCTTGATATTGTTCCATAAGACAATGATGAATTGTACCCATTTTATTTTTAGTTTACTTCTCTGTGTTTTAGTTCCCCTAATGCTGTGTTTTTACATTCACTAATCTTTTCATCTGAAATGTTTTTTCTTAATTTCATACATTTAATTTTCATCTTTATAACTTATTCTCTTATTATCCCCAACTCTTTTTCTACTGTTCATATCCTTTAACATGGGGAGTGTTTATTTTAGTGACAGTATACTTTTAAACTAATTCTTTATCATGTCATTTAAACTGTTACCTATAATTTATTTTTTATCTTGATATATATGTCTGATTATGTACATGCCTGATCATCTTTATTAGATGTTAGCATAAATTAATTTTATATTGTTTTTGACACTTTTATAATTTTTATTATCACCATTATTTGCAGGGCTGGGATTATAATTTGTGGTTTTGTACCCGGTGGGAAAGCATTCTAACATTGTACTACATCTCAAATATATTCTGTGGATCACACAGAGATACTACCTCATGAATTAGGGAGATATATCATGGGTGTTTGTTGTATATGCCTGAGTATTGCAGTTAAATCGCCAACATCCATGTAAAAGGCCAGGCTTGGTGGTCCATGTTTGCAATCTTAAGAAATGGTGAGGCAGATTTTGGGAGCTTGACAATTTGGCCAGACAATCTAGCCAAATTTGCAAGTAACATGTACCAGTGAGAGACTCCTCATCAAAACAAACAACAAACAAATAAAAAAACCCAAACAATAAATCAACAAAAACAATATGAATAGGTTCTGAAGACTGACACCTGAGCTTGACCTTTTAACTCAACACACATAGGTACCCCATATCTACAAATATTTATCTACACCCATTCTCACATCACACTCCAGAATATACTCCCTTAAAATATTTGGTAGCATTCCTCTAGGAACCTATTAAATTGCTTTACATATTCTATCTCTTGAAGTTTCATTTCAAGTTTTGTTAGCAAAGATCTATGTATCTTTTAGTCTAGAACAATTTTCCGAGATTTTAGAGGCAATACATTTGTGAAGCAATACAATTCTATTTCATTCTCTATGTATTAGGAACTTTTCTAAAAAAAAGTATGTTTCTATTCCTATTGGCAAGAATAAAGCCTATTCACAGAACAATAAAGCCCTCTACTTCCTCTCTGGTGTTCTACCTCATTGGCTTCCCCCTTGTATAGACCAGTTCACAGTCATGGAATCAAGATGATGTTTCAATAGCTCTCTGGCATTTATTCTTTTAGAAGCAATAGTCTATGCTCTCCTACTCTGCCTTCAGTTTTAATGATTTTGATCTTTCCAATTAATTCTCTATTAAACTCATACAGACTAAAGTCTTTGATTAGTTCCTCTCCCTTTCTTAAAAATGTTTTACCAGCGCTGTTCCTATGGGTCAAAATTTCTATTTCTCTCCCTTGGGGATCATTATTGTCTGGTGTTTCTTGTGTTGTGTCCAACTCTTATGTCATTTCTTCTAACTTTCTAATGCTTGTGGCAGCATTACTTTATCATGGCAGGAATCTATACTTTTTTATTTAGTGAATAAATAATGATCATATATTTACTATAAAGATAGAAGGACATATCACAAACTCAATGTAATACTAGAAATAAGAAATTTATACTATTCAACTAGTTGGGAAATACTTTCTTCTTTCTTATCTCTGCATTTTTTTGCCAGTGTTCACAGATGGGTTTCCTCTAGTGTATAATCCGTGTATACACTTTACAACTGGAATGTTTTAATGACCTGGACAAACCTCTTGGTATATTTTCTTTTATAGAATCCTCCCTCGCAAATAGTTGGAGACAGTGAGTCAGCATTAAATACAATTTTAATAAAAGTCTTTTAACTATTTTCATTAGTATATTTATTATAATTCAATGTTAATGAAATCAGGTACTCTTTTGTATGTAAAGCCAATTTTATTTCAGTATTTACCATGGCAATTTAGTCAATAGAAAAACATTTCCTCATCATTCTATGACTATTGCAAAGTCAATGTATGACTCACCTTTGAGAACAGTTCGGATTTGTAGGTCTCTTCATCATCATATCGTTGTTCTTGACTGATCACAACTCATTTAGGATCCATGCATGTCTACAGATAACTTTAAATTTCCTGCCACTGCACATTACTTTAAATTCATCTGTACTCAATTTTATGTCTCATTCCAGTGCCCAATTATGTGACTAAGTATTATTAGGATTTGTCTGGAAGTCATTATTCTCAACTTTGTCTCTATAAATGGTTTGGTGCTGTCAATAATTTCTGCATTACAAGTTTGTTAACTCCTGTGTGTAGATGGAAACTGGAAGGACCCTGTCCCCAGTTGCTCCGCAGTTGCTGAGTCCTGTGGTCTCCTCGCAACCCTGAGATTCCACCTCACACCAACCAGAAGATTGAAAACTCAGGTGGCACAGATGCTGGCAAGGATGTAGAGGCAGGGGGAGGGAGGATGGGATAGGGGGTTCCAGAGGGGAAACTGGGAAATGGGATAATATTTGAAATGTAAATTGATAAAATATATTTATCAATGTCTTTTTGGGGGGGCGATGGGGAGATCTAGTCAATATAATATTAATACCTCTGGCATAGGTTCAGAATTAAGGTAAAGGGGACATTTGCTAAGAAGCAGTAACTATTCAAATATTAGTTGAGCAAATAAACAAATACTTATTTAAAGTGTTCAATACAAGCTATTTCATTTCTAAACTATGCATTTTTTAACTTGAGAAGAAATCAATAATAATACAATAAAATATTTAGTTATTTTTACTTTTGTATCCTGGCTTTTTTTGCTAATGTTTCCTAACTTACAAAATAAAGCTAAATGTTTTTTAACTTAAAAATAGCTTATGAATGCTCTTTAATCCAAGATTAAATTTATTTTAGTTATGTATTTGTCCCTTTCTAAGAACTAAAATTATTTTCCAAATGAAGCTATATTGAAAAAATATTACTCAGCCCTGAGTATAATTTATATTGAGGAAATTGATAAGTTTGTCCTTATAAAAATATAAAATCTCTTTTTCTGTCAACAGCTCACTTGAAAATGGAAATGTAAGTTATCAAGTAAGAGGAAATACTTGCAAGCCACATACTTGACAAAGAACTTGTGTGCAGAATCCAAAAGAATTTCTAAGCCACTTTTAGCAGAACAAATGATCTAATTGGAAATGGAGCAAATTACAAACCAAAAAAATCAAAACAACACAACCAGACATTTTGCCAGACCACAAGTACAGATGTCAATAAACACTTGAAAAGGCGCTCAACACAATTGACTATCAGGGAAGCACAGGCCATAACAATGGTCTCTCATGTATCCCAATTCAAGGTTTTAGTGTGAGTTGGAGACATGACGTAATTGTTAAGAGCACTGACTGGTCTTTCAGAAGACGTGAGTTCGATTCTCAGAACCCACCTGGTGATTGTCTATCCATAACCCCAGTGTCAGACCTTCATCGCTCTTTTCTGGCTTCAGTGGTGCAAATGCATACGTGCAGGTGAAACGTGTGTACAAATTAAATAAAACAAAATAAAATAAGTAAAATATTTAAAAAGAAGTTTAGCTAATCAAAATTCGGAGTAAAACTAAGTCTTGAAGATGGTGTAGAAAATCAGATAACTTGAATATTGCTGATGTCAATATAGAATGGTAGAACCATTTTTATTTTTATTTTTTTGTTTATAACACTAAGCATGGACTCATATATCACAGAAAACACATTCTTGGCATTCACACAGGGAAGCAAGTCTCACATTTTTATCAGGTGTGTCTTAGTTGCCCTAACCTAGAAGAAATGGGTGGGCGAGTAAGTATGAAGTAACTCTCAGAGCGCTTTTACTGAGTGAATAAGCCCTCTCAAGAGCGTATATCATAATATCTTTGTAACAGTATGGAGTGAGTGACAAAAGTGTAGAAATGTTAGATCAATTAAAGTGCTTAGGGATCCAGAAGGGGAGCTGGAATTATTGCTGTATTGCTCTGTCTTGTGGCCAGGAGTCTTTCCCGTGTACCTGTTTCGTACCTCTGCTTTTGAGACAGTCACCTGACTCTGCACTAGAAATAAACTCTCAGAGGATTATATACACATGCAAACAGCCGAATGAAGGTAAAGCCAAAGAAGTAGCACTAAGATCTGTGGATTGTATCGGTGTCATTTCCTAGTTGTAAAATATTGCAATATCGCAGTAAAATATTCATTAACAGTATAGTTATTTAAGTTTTTATCATTGAGGGATAACTCCGTGTGGTCTCTGGTGGCAGCATTAAAACTTTTATTTTCTCAGAGGTGGGGAAAAAAGCTTAAAAGTGATTACTTATTGCAGTGATGCATTGACTACTAGAATCTGTATTTATCACTTTTGTGACAATTTATGCAAAGATTTATATCAGAGAGTTGTTTGCCTTAAGACTGAATTGAGGAGACAGAGGCTCCCCAGAAAGGAGCGATTTACCATGAGTCTTGAAGGGTGTGCTAAGAACCGGGCTGGGGTTTCTTATTTAACTGGAGGATGTGGTTAAGTATGTGCTTTCATGTTATGGTTCAGGTGTGTGGAAACCACTGAGTGAGGTTTGTGGGGAAGAGTTTTCTGGAAGTGGACATGGGCTGGAATTTAAGGGTGTTGATGAGACATGCTCTATAAAGAGAGGTGGGTCTTGAGTAAAATGGAGCATTGAGAGCTTACTCCTGCTTGGGGTCATGCACTGCTGTCCTCAGTGGCCTTCCTCAAGGTTTCCTGTAGCTGAGGGAGAACCCCCGCTAGCTACACCTGCCTGCTAGCTTCACTCTGCACAGCTGGGCAGCAGGTCCTGACTGGAAGTGATGTGAAGACCTAGCATTTCCATACTGGCCAACACAGAACCATATCAATGACTGGGCTAATCCTGGACCCAAATGAATATGAAGAAAGTCCAGGATCAAATACACAGTTCTCTCTCACAAAACAACCCACACAACCGGGATAGGAGAGTAGCTAAAAGGCTAAGTACAGGTTGATGATGACAAGCAATTAGTCCAACATGTACTGTGAACTCTTCACGGCTTCCCCTCAATAATTTTTTTTTCACTAACTCATTCTAGATCGTCCTACTGCCATCTACAACATTCCAGCGTTTGAGTTACTAAGCAATACCAGTTAAACCGCCGCTAAGGCTCATATTAGAAGGAGCAGCTTGGCCTTGTTGCAAGCAGTCTGAGTCTATTTGCTCTCTGATCCACGGGGCAGCCTGCTACTTGCTTGTCAGTTGCGAAAATGTTGACAAAGTCTCACTTACTGAACTGATTTCACCCTCAATTTGAGTAATGTGATATTTTACAGATACGGGAAGCTGCTTATCCTCCACTTAGACTCTCCCAGTGCATTCATAAGGAGATGGTTAGACTTGGCACGCAGCACAGGAAAGCTCTTCAAAGCAGCATGTTAACACTTCCTTATTCCTGCTGAGTGGAACCTGCAAAAGCTATTGTTACATTTCTTATGGAGTTCCCCCGTGCCTCTTAGAAATGAGCCATATTTAGTTTTAAACAAATTTCCTGAAGTAAACAGTATATATGCCTGATTTTCATCTCTCTTGGTGAGCTTCCAAAAAACTTGGAAGTGAATTAGTGTGCAATTTGCATCCAAATCTTAGCCAAGGGGATGTGGTTTATTATAATACATGGTCCTCCTAATTATTGAACAGCCCAAGAAAATTCGGCCCAGTGTGCATCTGTTCTTGCTTGACCACATTGCCAAACATAATTTGGCAAGCACAGAAGTGTACATTGAACAGACCTACAGTCTAATTTGCATTAGAGTTTGCGGTAATTATATGAAAGCTCTAACTGAACTAGCTTGTCCTCATTTTAGATCACTTCATTTCTAAAAAATAAACAAGCTACAAGCCCTCAAAGAATTTCCCTTTTTATGTGTCTTTGAGGTTTCTCAATATGATTTAATCATTGCCCAAGTGTGAGTCCCGCTTTCATGTGAAGAAAAACCTCTCTCCCACATCTCATGTGAACTTTATTATCCTTGATATCTGTACGTCAGTGTCGCATGCCTCAGCGTGTATCTGATATCATTGTTCAAAAGAGTGAACGAGACTGCTAACCAGACACGAGCACTTGTTGGAAACTTGTATTCAGCAGTAAATAAACAGATTTCTCCTGTACAGTTTTGCAGGATAATACGCCATCACATTGAGAGCTCTAAGGTAATAACCATAAAAATTTCACTGGATTCATATCTTCATTGGGCAAGCCTGAGTAAGTCACCAACTTTTATAGAGTGTTAGGCTCTCTATCTATACAATGTGGTTTTTGTTATCATTCCACCCTATACCTGAAGTAATTTATCCAGGTGCCAACTTGTAAAGAAAAGCAGTGAAGTTTTACAAGTGTTAAGGCAGAGAAGGTGTAAATGGCCAAGTTGTTGGAACTGATATAGTGAGGTACACAGAAGTGAATATTAGAGTCTCTAGCAAAAATGTTTGTGAGTGGCTGCTGCTCCAGCCAGTGTTAGAGTTCTGGGAGGTAGCTAGGAAGGGTGATAGTTAAAGGTCTGTGGAGCTTCCCTAATAACCAGGAGCACTTGAACTATCCTTCACCCGAAGTAACTATGCTCCACATAGAAAATACAGAAGAGATTCCATGTTACCATAAAATGAAGCATATCAATGTTGTTCTGAAACTTACTTTCATCATACTGACTTAAAAGCAGTGTGATACTAAATATGTTGTTTGTATCCCTTTGCTATGAATGTGGCCACTAGATATCACATGTATAGTTTATATTCTATTTATCGGGTACTACTAATGCATAAAGCTGGAATGATCTGGACTACAGGAGTACTGAAACCAGAGTTTAGGAATGTGTGGGGCATGCCGTTGGAGCACAATGAGGGCACAAAGTGACAGAGTAGTGGCTGGGGACACCAAGGCAGAGCTAACGGATTTGGAAGGGTAGGTGGGAAATGGCGCTTTGAGAAATTTTCTGGAATGTGTATCAGAGTTGCAGTTACAGGAAACCCTCGGCTTTGCTTGTGGGTGAAGAGGGAGCCGTTAAGGGCATGAGCCAGTTCATTTTTTTCCAGAATTGTTCTTCAAAAACAATTATATTTAATAAACCTACAATAGTCTGGAGCCTCGAGGGAGTGCAGAACTTTTTGTGTTTGAGCTTACTGGTGATTTTGTTGCTTATTCCTTAAATATCAGAACTAAAACAAAATTTAAAGCATTTCATGTGTAAACATTTCTTTAAATAAAAACAAATTTGTTTTCTTATTCAGAACACATTCACCGTATTTTGGGACATTGTGTTTTAGTACTGTAGCCGTCATAGGTGTAGATTATAGTTCACCAGTAATGACCACATGATCTGTACACTATTGCGAAGCTTGACTCATGAGTGATTTGTTTGGTCCAACACTGAAGAGCCCCATGTGGGAGAGTGCACCAGGCTCTATGTGCTTCCGTGTTTCTCTACAGTTTCGTTCCCCCAATGCCTCTCGTAATGCCAGTCATCAACTATCACTTTGTTGAATCTAATCTACTACAAAATTAAAAAAGGAAACCAAGATCTTTAGAGAAGAAGCAAGTATAAATATACTGTGACTCCCCTCTTATGTGTAAATTACAATGGTGGATTTGGTTTTTGGTGCAGAGGATGCCTAAGCGAGCCTTGTCCCGCTGAGTTACAGCCCCGACCTGTCCCTGTCGGTTTTGTTTTGAGATAAGAAGGTACTATAGCAGCTGTCCACAAACAGCTGCCTCAATTGCTGAGATTACAGATGTGTCACACCTATAATCACACGTGCATATTTTTTTTGGTCTTGCTGTTGTGAAATGTGAAATCGAAAACTGTTTACTCGAGAACTAACATTTCAAGTGATTCAAATGTAACCTATTTCAATTTCCTGTTCGCTTCCCCAGCAGGGATGCATCTCCTTGGGCTTGCTAAAGAGGAACGAGGCATCTGGGAGGTCTATAAGCCTCTCGGCTGATTCGATTCAACTTTCTCTTCTACCTCTTTCTATAATGTTGCTCCATGGCATTGCACGAACAGTAATAGGGACAAAGTGTATAAATGATGACAAAGAACTTTTTCAAACGCTTAGCTGTATTAGTTTATCATCTTGTGTAGATGGGTTGGGGATATAGTTCCCTTGTAGAAGCTTAGTATTCCATCTCCAGACTGAAGTGTCCCAGCAAATGACCAAATTCACAGACATTGCCAGAGAAAGACACACATGTGAAAGTATTTTGAAAACACTGTACATATCTCATTACAATGTACTGTTTGGATTCCTTATGCCTTGACCACATGACCAGTAAGTTAAGTGGCTAAATTTTAAGTTAAATCCTCTGAATCTTCCCTCTTCAACTCCTCCAATCTTTAGTTCTATCAGAAACCTACTAAGGCTATTCTAATCATTGAGGCAGGAAGTTGTCCCACCACTTTGTATGGGAATAGATGGTAATGTTAGGGCATCACATCCCCAAGGACTGAGGTCCCCTGGATTGAATGCAGCAAGTGAAGGTTCTTGAGTGTAAGCAGTATCCTTGCTTATATATGAGAGCCTTTGTAAGTGCAATATATATTCTTAGAATTGATTATATCAAACATAATGTCCCATTCAGACTAATACTGCGTTCTTGCATCCTTTACAGGGTACGGAGGCAAGACATTCTTTTCCTGTTCAGAGCCAGGATCTATGTTTCATTCAATACACTATAGAGATTATGAGAGCTAGTATCTGAATACAGGGTACTAGGCTTCCTCAAGTTTTGCCCTCAGCATCATGTGGAATAAATATATTAAGACGACCCAGCAATACTCAGTTAAGATTTTACAGTTATGAATGGGAAACCAGAAAAGGGGATAACAATTGAAATGTAAATAAAAATATCAAATAAAATTTTGTAGTTTGAATAATGAATTTCAATTTATCACTATCAAAATACTTTTGTACTTATATTTATGAAGATTATTGAACTCTATTCTTAGATTCATATCTGTCACCTCTTATGCATTGATATTTTGCATGTTGGTATTTACTCTGCCTTTTTTTGTTGTTCTTATAATATCTGCAATATCTGCGTGGAAAGACACAGAGAAATCTACATTATTTAAACTTACATTCTGTTATTTGCCCTATGGGTGTTTAGAAAATTAAAATGAAAGAAGATGAAATTTTGAACATGTTATGCAGTAATCTCCAATGGGATCAACTTTCCTTTATAAAATCCAAAGAAAACACTAAAATCTGAATTTTATACAGTCTCTAAAATCAAATGAATATTTGGATTGGGCTTGAGGCTAGAGGATGAGGAGGGAGAGAAATTCCTCCTGACTAGCCTGCAAAACTCTAGAGTTTTACATATTTCTAGGAAGACTTATTTAATCCATCTTGTCATGTGCTGACATTTAATAAACACCTCATTTTGTTCCAGGTATTTTAAACAGTGAGCTGCAGAAATAGTAAATCCCTGGCCAGTTAATGTTATTGAAATGACTAAACATTTATACAGCTCTTCTCTTGAAAAATAAGTTTAATGGAAAAATTTCCCATTTTAATATGACTTTCTCCATTCCCTGCACTGTGAATGTACGCACACCTGCACTGTGTGCGGCTCACAGTGGGAGAGCCATCCTTTACTCAGGATGGCAATGCCTTCATAACATCATGCATGTGGTTCCATTTGAGTGACATATAATTTACTATATTCTTTTATGGGCTAATATTTTTATGAAGATTATTCTCCCAGACCAACACGAAATATGTCTTCCTATGCACAGCACACATGCTCAAAAAAATGCTAACACTTCGTGAATTTGCTGGCTAATGTGTAATCTGCAGGGAGTATTTGACTCATCTGACAAATATCTCAGCTCAGGGGGCTGTGTACAATCCGTCTATCAGATTTGACATTAGTGGTATCTCCGCAGCCCTTCCCAGCACACGCCCTGCCTTTAAAGGTCTTCCCATCCCTGTTATTGGTCTCACAGATGATAGAGTATGACACTCCATAAACAATGAGCTAGGCCTTTTGTAGGCTGCTTTGCTTTTCTTGGCTTCAAACTGCCACTGAATGTCAAATCAATTTGGCTCTCATTAGAACAGCTTTATATGTGCAAATGTATTTGGGTCTGGTTGCCACTTTTCCCTCCTATTTTTTCCTTCCTTTCCATTCTTCCTCTCGTCTTTGAGATGATGTAATTTTTCTCTAATCCATGCCAACACCTGTTTCTTTAAAAGAGGGAGAGAGGAGAGAAAAAAAAAGAGAGAATAGAAAAAGGAGAGAAAATGCTTGAGTGTACTGCTCTTTATCAGAATCAGCATGAACACCAGTCTGGCACATTATGGCTCAAGCTTCCTCAGAACAAAGAGAAAATGCGTCGTTGCTGTGATATTGTACATCACGGTGCCCAGATAAAGTCAGGAGTCTATGTAAACCTTGGTCGCTGACGTCTGGAGAGACGGCTGTCGAGATAGAGCAAGGTGTGTAAGCCGGTTTTATTGATAAGTAACAAAGCCAGCAATAAATCTGATGCAGTGTTTAAGGAAGTCTGAGCTAGAGCACCATGTTTGATGGAAGACTGTTTTCCTCTTGAGTAGGAGAGATAGAACACTGCATCTTAAAGAAAGGCATTGGCTTAAAGAGTCAGGAATCCCAGCCGTGACTGGAGACAGACTGAGAAAAGACAAACTACAGCCTGGCTATAGCTTCCTGTTAACCCGTTTACAGTTGTCAGTTTAACTGAAAATATTTCCACCTGATATATGGGCCTTGAGGTCTCTCACTTAAATAGGTCAATTTACTACTAAAACCAGAATATATAAGGTGCTAGAATGCATTTTGAAAAAAATGTGTGTGGCTCAATTTTTTAACGTATTAACAGGTATTCTCATTGGCTTATTTTCTCAAAAGAAATAGAGTAGAATGGGTTAAACACAGACTCATAAGCCATATAATTACTATAATTTTAAATATCCTTTTATGCCTGTATGGAATTCTAGAATTTAAGAGTACACAGTGTACTATGAGAGCGTTCATTCACTGAGTAGCTATCTAGCTACACTGTTGCAAGTCTTGGCCAAGTGCAAATTGAAAAACAATCTTCATCTTTGAGAAGTTTGTATTCTAGAAGGGCTCACAAGACAATAAATAAGAAACTTAAACATTCAAATATAAAATCTACAATAAAATGATACAGGGGCTAGGAGATTTTACAGGAGATTAGAGTCCAATGCTTAGTATCCACACCGTGCTGCTTACAGTCAACTGTAACTCGAGCTTGCTGGGAAGCCACAAAGTTCTTGCTTTGGTGAACACTCTCATGCAAGTGGGCATGTGCGCGCGTATGCACACACACACACACACACACACACACACACACACACACACAGAGAGAGAGAGAGAGACAGAGACAGAGACAGAGAGAGAGAGAGAGAGATAGAGAGAGAGAGAGGGAGAGGTAATTAATTACAAATATAAAAACAAATATAAAAATGAAGGGCCTGGGGATATGGCGTAGTGGTAGACTCTTTGCCTAGCATCCATAAGGTCCTAGGTTCTATCTCTAGCCCTGAAAAACAAAGAAGAAAGAGTGGGAGAGAGGAAAGGACTCGGGCAGAGGCGGGGAGGAAAAGGAGAGGGAGAGGTGGAAGTTTATAAACTATGAAGCTTCACAGGGCAAAGATGACTAGATGTCACTCACGTTTGGTTACTATTTTAAATAGAGGTACAAGAATAAGTGGACGTGATTGGGGGAGGGAGTTGATTACACACCTGCAACACATCTGGCAGGAGTACAGCAGTATGACGTTGTCATGCAATAACACACTTGGTGGGTCAGGGTGGCCAGAGGAGCATAGCTCAAGGAGAAAATTGTAGAAGAGGTGTCAGAGGGGTAACAGAGGTGACCCTCCAAAGTACAGCACGTGGAAAGCCAGAGACTTTGTTCTCTGAGCCACGAGGGTATATCTCAGAGGGCTTTTAATAGAGGAATAAGTGAGGCTCATATTGTGGTTTGCTGCTGTGACCATTTGTAGCCAGTTTGAGAATTAGAAAGTTTCCTCAGAAGCTTGACGCATGAAGAGTTAGATTAGGATACGAAGGACTTTTGGTTATGGAGTGGGGTGGAGAGTACGTGCATCTAAAGAGCTGTCTTAAGATGTCAGAGGCAAAACCTCTTCTGAGAAACTTGGGAAAGTAACAGAATTTTTGCAGAAATGATTTATTTGTGATCAAGGAAACAAGAATACAGGTTTGGTATAAACTCAAGCAAGCCAGGGTAAAAACAGTAATCCTGTGCAAACTACATTGCCTCTTACCAGATCTAATGTTATATACCCTAGCTATTTGGATCTGCATAGATCAGGCAGCCAATATACCTGAATCTTGGCTTCCTCACCATGAAATGGGATTCATAATAACATCTCCCAGGCACAGGGGCTTCAAGGGTTAAAATATACGCTATATTTCTTCTTGGCATAAAGTATACATATTTTTCTTCCTCTCTATCCCCCACTGAGTTCATAATCAGCAATGATTTTTTTGAGTTATTTGAGAAATAGCCAAAAGAGATTTCAGCACAAGGAAGAAAGTACAATAAAAGATGTCTGGGGGTCGAGATGAGGCAGTTCAATTACCCGTTCTAAGCCACACATACAAGAAACAACACAGAGCAAGTCAACTAAGGACACAGAAACATAAAGGTAGGTTTTGGGTATATACTGATCTGTCCAATGTGAAGAGTATTTGTAAACAGGTAGTGCGGGTACTGAAGTAGATTGAAGGCTTCCTCCCTGATTCTCAGTACCTTCTTGACTGGTAGAGGGGTTCTCGGTCAGGTATGATTATCTGAGTTTTTTCCTACATAGACTTTGAACCCATCATTTTTTTTTGGATCCTGATTAATAATTCTACCAGCTATTCTTTCTAAAACACACTTCTTTGTTTGTTGGTTGATAACACTGTTAGGTAAATGGTCAGGTTTGAAGGGACAGGGAAAATGTTTCCTGCTACTGCCTTAATTGCAAACTTTCAAACTCCTCATCCTCCAAATTACTTTCACAAGGCCAGAGTAGCTGCACTCAACAATGGCGTTTGCATTTTGAGGGGCAAGAGTGGAAAAACGTATGTTGTCACTGTTAGTACAGAAGAAAATACCTTAACTCACTATTTTCTCTGACATATACAAGCCAAGACCTTCCTAGGATTGCATTAATGGGACTGGAGATGAAAAATGAAGCAAAACTTTAAAGCTTTGAAAGTTCTTAAAAATAGTCTCTAAAGGATAGGGGGAAAAAAAAGAACAGAAAATTCCTTTAAATTCCTGGGTCCCACAAATGAGAATTTTAGTAGTGGCAAGTAAAACATATTGATTGGCACCAAAGTATAAGATCTTTGTCACCATCTGTTTCCTGATTGTGTCAGCAAGTATTTTTTCCCTATGAGAGTGTGAGAATACACCATAGCCTAAAAGTATCAAAGTGTCAATTATGCACCACATTTAAAAGTTGGAAGCCCAGTTCATGAAAGTCAGTGACAAAAGTCCCCGTTCCTGTTTCTTCTCGTAGTGAAATCCTCACACTTCATTTATTTTGCTACCTATGAAAAGACCGATGGCTCCGTGGCTCAGTGGGGTGAAGAGCTGGGAGCAAAAGGAGACAAGGAAAAGTCAACTCCGATGAATATTTATCAAAAGGCTCCCCAGGCAAGTCACTTTGCTAGAATATGAAGTTATTATGAATGCTATATGCAAATGACAATTTTAACAAGTGTGGTGTGACAGGGAGGAAAAAAGAAGCGCAGGGAAGGAGGATGCAAAGTATAGATGGAGGAGAGAGAGAAAGAGTGGGTAAGTAGGGAAGCACTGGGGACGCTGAGCTCACAGGATCGAAGACCAGAAACACTGCTGGAACCAGTTAAAATTGGGTCAGAACGGTTGGAAACTGGGATGGACGCTTCAAAGACTCCAAGTTGAGTATTTTCAGAATAAGGTCAAGGTTTTTCCTCTCTCTTCGAGGTTCTCTAGTTGATTTCCTGTTGTTCAGTAAGCGTGCCTTTTCAGGGTCCTTTTCTGTCCTCACTCCTGGCTATTGTTAAACCCTACTGACATTTATCCTGGTTGTCTTCTAAGTTCCTGCTTGTGTTACCCTGTGTCTGAGTAGAGAGGAGCAAAACCTTCCATGTGTCCTAATTCTAGATAACAGCCTGTGGGACTGCCAGTTTTGAGACATGCTCTGTTGACTGAAAATGCTGTACCAGTGTGTTTCAGGCTGTCCAGTGTGAGGGGAGGATGACCTGTGCTCAGTGCAGGTAGCACAGATGTCATCTGCTCATTCAAGAGTTTCTTCCTTCTGTGGACAATCCTAGGAAGCTGTTCTCTGGGTTGACTTGGATCCTTTATTTTAGAGATGGGACACACAGTCCTCCATGCACACTCAGTGTCTAGAATTAAATGTTAGTATGACAACCACAAACATTTGTATCTTACATAAGGCATGTATGGACTTACAGGCACAAAAGCCTGACTAGCAGTCAAGAGCATGTGCTAGAAGAATTCTGCCCTGCTTGCTCCCTCACTAGAGGGAGAAGGGTCAACTCTGTGTATCCAACAGCCATGGCCTAGACTAAAGCTTTTAAGCCTGGGTCTCTAGATAAGCAGAGAAATTCAATAGGCAAGCTCTCTGTCTTGCTTGATTAGAGTATTGGAGCCAATTATTCAGGTCTCTTGTACACCCTTAAGTCATATATAATCACAATTAAAGTCATATTTGTTTGTATGGCTCAGGAAACTGTGCAGCATTATAGCTCTTATGGGTTTCTGTTTGCACTTGACTACATTGTATGAAAGGAGGAGAAAATTAAATGTGCCTCATTATGTCAGAGAAATACCAAATAAAGAATCTGAGCCCTATGAAAACAGAATCATGCCTTCATTTATTCAGCAGACCTATATCAAACACAAAACTCTTCAGCCGATACTATTTACAAAGCTCTGGGTATGAAATATTGAATAGATCACCTGAAAGTTGATGTCACTGAGGAAGATAAAAAAAATCTAAATACTGAAATTAATAAAAACATTATTTTAAATATTTTAATTAGATTTTCTATTGATGTAACAAAAACATAATGAAAAAGAAGAGGTTGGAGAGGAAAGGTTTTTTTTTTTTTTTTTTTTTTGGCTTGTGCTTCTACATCATAGTCCATTATTGAGGGGAGCCAAAACAGGAACTTAAATGGGGCAGGAAGATGGAGGCAGGAGCTGATGCAGAAATCATGGAGGTGTGCTGCTTAGTGGCTTGCTCCTCCTGACTTTCCGACACTGATTTCTTATAGAACCTATGACCACCAAGCCAGGGAGAGCATTGTCCACGATGGGCTGGGTCCTTCTCTCTCCAACACTATTTAAGAAAATGCCTTAAAGCTGCATCTTATGGAGTCACTTTCTCAACTAAGACTTTCTCATTTCAGATGACTCTACCTTGTGTCATGTTGACATAAAACTATGCAGTACCCAAAGTAACACCTAAAATAAATAAAGCTAGTAGCTTTCACAGAGTGAGAGGTAGGGCAGCAAAGAAATGTGGATTTGACTGATAATACACAGAGTCAAGAAACATAATATCTTTCTTTTTTCTCCACAATGTTTTCAAATATATGCTTTAAATTTCACAACAAATTACATAGACTGAAAAGCCAATGATCTGACAGTAGCCTACTTTTCACCTTCCTCTTTCACTATAATATGCATTGTACCTGTAAACAATTTTTGATTTATTAAACTATCCCCTCTCTCCATATATATATATATATATATATATATATATATATATATATATATATATATGTATTTTACCTGTAAGTACATCTGTAAACTAGGTGCCCAAGAAGGCCAGAAGAGGGTGTCAGATTCCTCTGCAATGGAATCACAGTTCATCTCTCCTGCTCCAATATTGTCCTTTGAACAGATGAAATTGTACCGCTTTTTATAAAGACCGTTTTCTCAATTCATCATCAATTATTATTCTTTTCACTTGGCATGCACTTCCTCAGGTTTCAGAACACTTTGCCCTGTAGAACTTCAAGGCAAGGCTTCAGAGTTGCTTCCTTCAACACTATCCTGGTTCTCTGACTTCGTCTTTCAGATGAGCAATAAGGAGAGCCACCCACCCACAAAACATTCAACCCTAAATGTGTTCTGCCTACAAGATGTGCAGAGACAAAGATGGAGCAGAGAAGGAGGGAATGGCCAACTGGCCCAAATTGAGACCCACTCCATGGGCAAGTAGGAATCCCTGGCACTATTAATAATACTTTGTTATGCTTGCAGACATAATCCTAGCATAACTGTCCTCTGAGAGGCTCCACCCAGGAACCGATGGAAACAGGTGCAGGGACCAACAGCCAAGCATTAGATGGAGCTCGGGGAGTCTTATGAAAGAGTTAGGGGAAGGTTTGAGGGACCTGAAGAGGATAAGGACTCCACAGGAAGATGAACAAAGTCAACTAAACTGGACCCTTGTGGGCCCCCAGAGACTGAACCATCAACCAAAGAGGAAGCATTGGCTGAAACAGGGACCCCATATATATATAGCATATATACATATATAGCAGATGTACAGCTTGGTCTTCATGTGGGTCCCCAACATTTGGAGCAGGGGCTATCCCTAAATCTGTTTACTTTCTGTGGATTCCATTTGCTTAACTGGGCCACCTTCTTGTTGTGAACTGATGTGCCAGGGTAGGGTGATAGATACCCAGTTGGTCATTTGGCCTCCCCAGCTCAGAGGAGAAGAGGAAGGGGAAATTGGGCAAGGAGCCCTGTGTGTGGGGGAACTGGGAGGAGAGGAGGAGCTCATATTAAGATGTAAAGCAAATAAATAAATTAATGAATAAAAGCACACATACATAACATTCAAATATACAATCTAGCTCCTATTTCTCTTTCTAGCCTAAGAATTTCATGAATGCAATGGCCATCATCATCGTCGTTGTCGTCATCATCATCATCGTCGTCGTAGTCATCATAAAAGGCTTGACTTGTAATAGGCAATCAGTGTATCTTTGAATATGACTCAAATGTGTGTAGCTAGCAGAAAACCTGGCAGGTTGAAATCATAAAATTGTGAACGCTACACAAACAAACTATTGCTTCAGGCTCTCTTCAAACAGTCCAGGGCTAGGACGGAGCACAAGCGGTGTATTTGTGTTACCCTAGGAAGTGAGCCCAGAAGTGAGAGTGGAAGAGGAGACGTCAATGAGCAAACAAGTGGCTGTCCACGACAAGCACCTGGGAAATTCCTAAAACCTGACTGCTTCTGAACAGACCCTACAGAAGGTGTGGATGAGAGACTCCCCGGGAGATACTGAGTGGTGTTTCTACCCTAATTGTGTCTATTTGGTGCTAACCTTTCTGTTCCATGTGTGCTGGGCTCATTTTCCAACTGCAGAACCAAAAAGCTACTGCATGACAAATGTAAAACTTGCTCACTATGATTTATGGGGCACCAGGGATAATCTCAAAACTCTGGTTTTATAGTGAATCATGTTGAAAGACTCAACAAAGAAAGAACTTCAGACCAATTTCGCTTATAAACATCAATGCAAAAATACTCAGTAAAATTCTTGTAATCAGAATCTCAAAAGTTAACATATATTTATGCTGACTGTCTTATCTTTCCAAAATCATGTCTCTAACAAGTTTATAGAGACCACCATGCTAACATCTGCCAAACTCTGTAATGGATGGACCTGGAGGTGGTAAAGTTATCCTTCCTCAAGGTAAAATGTGGTTTGTAGATGTGTTCATATGCACATATAGCAATAACAATTGAGGTAGAAGGATGCAGTATTGATATATTGGACTTCTTTAGTACTTAGTAATACCATGATTACCATGTCCAAAGTCCTGGAATAAGGCATTTTGCAAGTCTTAGCTCTTCTCTGATTGAACACCATTTCTATATACATGCACTATGTTTAAGACCTGGTTTTGTTTCCAGAAAGGAAGCATTTGAAGCATAAATAACATTCTTGAATGACATGCTTGGGGAGGAAAAAGTTCTTTTCACATAATATCTAAGGTGTCCCAAAGAAAGCCTATGGACATTGCATTAGATGTTATATAAATTCTTACTCTTGATCCAGTCTTCCCCAAGGAGAAGTGCTTCAAGCCTCTAAAGAGATCACTAGGGCACTTGGTGTGCCAAAGCTATTATAGTGCTGATTACATTTCAAAAAGAAAATATCCAGCTGTGCTCAGCAATAAAAGACTCTCTTGCAGATAACTTCAGCAAAGGGGGCTGCCTTTGCCTTTAAGATATTTCTATCAAGCCCAAGGTTAGAAGAATTCCACCTAACACAAAGTACAACTTCTAGCTGCCTGATAAGAAGGTCTAGTCCCTGAAGTGCTAACTTTTGACTGATGAAAATTATAAGAGACTAGAACAAGACTTCTGAAGATGAAGAATTTTTGATAAAACTCAGCCAGAGTCAGGCAATTAGCCTTGAATGTAACATCATAAAGAAGTCACAAAAGATACATTCCCCATAGACCCCATACCATCAGAACTTAAATTGGAGAAGGAAACAATTAGAACTCAGAAACAGAATGAGATGTCAAATTGTGCCTACCGGTCACTTAGACTATGACTGTTGCTTAACTTGTTCTGTGTTAGTGTAGAAAGATCACAGTTGTTTCTAGCAAGCTAGGAAATAAAGGCACAGGGAAACTACAGAACCTGAACTCAAGAGTCTTCATAATTCCCAAGTTTAATCACACTCAGAGTTGACAATTTGTACCATTCTCTTAGCCCTGAGATTCTGACTGGCACATTAATGTCTAGCTTCAGTCAAGAGAAGGTTTTGTGGGAGGTTAGACTTTTGCCTACTTGCTAAATTGGCTAAATAGTACATAAAGTAGCATTCGGACTTATTTCATGGTTCTTATGTGCTCATTGCCTCATGGAACCATGGAATTTCCATTAGGTAAATATTGCTTTCAAAAGCACAATGCAGATCAACTCTGCTAGGCTAATAGCTTTGGTTTCATGGTTTTAAAAAAAGTGATAGAATTAAATCAATACCATCAAGTTTTATTGTCATGTCAACATACCATAAGATTGTTAAATTCATGAAAGCTTGTTCTTTTTTAAAAAATTTTTTCCATCTTTATTAAATTGGGTATTTCTTATTTACATTTCGAATGTTATTACCTTTCCCGGTTTCCAGATCAACATCTCCCTAACTTCTCCTCTTTCCCCTCCCCTTCAATGTGGGTGTTCCCCTCCCCATCCTCCCCCCCATTACCGCCCTCCCCACAACAGTCCCGTTCACTTGGGGTCCAGCCTGGGCAGGGCCAAGGGCTTCCCCCTTACACTGATGCTCTTACTAGGCTATTCATTGTTACCTATGAATTTGGAGCCCAGGGTCAGTCCATGTATAGTCTTTGGGTAGTGGCTTAGTCCGTGGAAGCTCTGGTGGGATGGCATTATTTTTCATATGGGATCTCAAGCACCTTCAGCTCTTTCAGTCCTTTCTCTGATTCTTTCAACCTTTGTCCCATCCTCAGTTCAGTGGTTTGTTGCTGGCATTCACCTATATATTTGCCATATTCCGGCTGTATCTCTCAGGAGAGATCTATATCTGGTTCCTGTCAGCCTGCACCTCTTTGCTTCAACCATCTTATCTAGTTTGGTGGCTGTATATGTATGGGCCACATGTGGGGCAGGCTCTGAATGGGCGTTCCTTCAGTCTCTGTTCTAAACTTTGCCTCCCTATCCCCTCCTAAGGATATTCTTGTTCCCCTTTTAAAGACGGAGTGAAGCATTCCACATTTTTGTCATCCTTCTTGGGTTTCATGTGTTCTGTGCATCTTGGGTAATTCAAGCATTTGAGCTAATATCATCTTATCAATGAGTACATACAATGTGTGTTTTTCTGTGATTGGGTTACAACACCCAGGATGATATTTTCCAGTTCCATCCATTTGCCTATGAATTTCATAAAGTCATTGTTTTTGATAGCTGAGTAGTATTCCATTGTGTAGATGTACCACATTTTCTGTGTCCATTCCTCTGTTGAAGGGCATCTGGGTTCTTTCCAGCTTCTGGCTATTATAAATAAGGCTGCTATGAACATAGGGGAGCATGTGTCTTTGTTGTATGTTGGATCATCTTTTGGGTATGTGCCCAAGAGAGGTATAGCTGGGTCCTCAGGTAGTGCAACGTCCAATATTCTGAGGAACCTCCAGAACTTGGTTGTACCAGTCTGCAATCCCACCAACAATGGAGGAGTGTTCCTCTTTCTCCACATCCTTGCCAGCATCTGCTGTCCCAGAGATTTTGATCTTAGCTATTCTGACTGGTATGAGGTGAAATCTCAGGATTGTATTGATTTGCATTTCCTTTATGACTAAATATGTTGGACCTTTCTTTAGGTGCTTCTCAGCTGTTTGGCATTTCTCAGCTATGAATTCTTTGTTTAGCTCTGAACCCCATTTTTAATAGGGTTATTTGTCTCCCTGCGGTCCAGCTTCATGAGTTCTTTGTATATTTTGGATATAAGCCCTCTATCAGTTGTATGATTGGTAAAGATTTTTTTCCCAATCTGTTGGTTGCTGTTTTGTACTAATGACAGTGTCCTTTGCCTTACAGAAGCTTTGTAGCTTTATGAGATCCCATTTGTCAATTCTTGATCTTAGAGCATAAGCCATTGGTGTTTTGTTCAGGAAATTTTCTCCAGTGCCCATGTGCTCGAGATTCTTTCCCACTTTTTCTTCTATTAGTTTGAGTGTATCTGATTTGATGTGGAGGTCCTCCATCCACTTGGACTTAAGTTTTGTACAGGGTCATAAGAATGGATCGGTCTGCAATCTTCTACATGCTGACCTCCAGTTGAACCAGCACCCATTTGCTGAAAATGCTACCTTTTTTCCATTGGATGGTTTTGGCTCCTTTGTCAAAAATCAAGTGACCATAGGTGTGTGGGTTCATTTCTGGGTCTTCAATTCTATTCCACTGGTCTATTTGTCTGTCTCTGTACCAATACCATGCAGTTTTTATCACTATTGCTCTGTAATACTGCTTGAGTTCAGGGATAGTGATTCCCCCGGAAGTCCTTTTATTGTTGAGGATAGTTTTAGCTCTCCTGGGTTTTTTGTTATTCCAGATGAATTTGCAAATTTTTCTATTTAACTCTATGAAGAATTGGATTGGAATTTTGATAGGGATTGCATTGAATGTGTAGATCGCTTTTGGTAAAATGGCCATTTTTACTATATTAATCCTGCCAATCCATGAGCATGGGAGATCTTTCCATCTTCTGAGATCTTCAATTTCTTTCTTCAGAGGCTTGAAGTTCTTATCATACAGATCTTTCGCTTGCTTGGTTAAAGTCACACTGAGGTATTTTATATTATTTGGGACTATTATGAAGGGTGTCATTTCCCTAACTTCTTTCTCAGTTTGTTTCTCTTTTGTGTAGAGGAAGGCTACTGATTTATGGGTTAATTTTATACCCAGCCTCTTTGCTGAAGGGGTTTATCAGGTTTAATAGTTCTCTGGTGGAACTTTTGGGATCACTTAAATATATTATCACATCATCTGCAAATAGTGATATTTTGACTTCTTCCTTTCCAATCTCTATTCCTTTGATCTCCTTTTGTTGTTTGATTGCTCTGGCTAGGACTTCAAGAACTGTATTGAATAAGTAGGAAGAGAGTGGGCAGCCTTGTCTATTCCTTGATTTTAGTGAGATTACTTCAAGTTTCTCTGAATTTAGTTTAATGTTAGCTACTGGTTTGCTGTATATAGCTTTTACTATGTTTAGTTATGGGCCTTGAATTCCTGTTTTTCAAGAGCTTTTATTATGAGGGGGTGTTGAATTTTGTCATATGCTTTCTCAGCATCTAATGAAATGATCATGTGGTTTTTATCTTTCAGTTTATTTATATAGTGGATACATTGATGGTTTTCCGTATATTAAACCATCCCTGCATACCTGGGATGAAGCCTACTTGATCGTGATGGATGATTGTTTTGATGTGTTTGCAAGAATTTTATTGAATATTTTTGCATTGATATTCATAAGGAAAATTGATCTGAAGTTCTCTTTCTTTGTTGGGTCTTTGTGTGGTTTAGGTATAAGAGTAATTGTTGCTTCATAGAAGGAATTCGGTAGCACTCAATCTGTTTCAATTTTGTGGAATAGTTTGGATAGTATTGGTATGAGGTCTTCTATTAAAATTTGATAGAATTCTGCACTGAACCCATCTGGACCTGGACTCTTTTTGGTTGGGAGACTTTTAATGACTGTTTCTATTTTTTTTTAGGAGTTATGGGGTTGTTTAAATGGTTTATCTGTTCCTAATTTAACTTGGGTACCTGGTATCTGTCTAGGAAATTGTCCATTTCCTCCAGATTTTCAAGTTTTGTTGAATATAGGCTTTTGTAGTAAGATCTGACGATTTTTTGAATTTCCTCTGATTCTGTTATGTCTCCCTTTTCATTTCTGATTTTGTTAATTTGGACACACTCTCTGTGTCCTCTGGTTAGTCTGGTTAAGGGTTTATCTCTCTTGTTGATTTTTTCAAAGAACCAGCTTTTGGTTCTGTTGATTCTTTGTACAGCCCTTTTTGTTTCTACTTGGTTGATTTCAGCTCTGCGCTTGTTTATTTCCTGCCTTCTACTCCTCCTGGGTGCATTTGCTTCTTTTTGTTTTAGAGCTTTCAGGTGTGCTGTCAAGCTGCTGATATATGTTCTCTCCTGTTTCTTTCTGCAGGCACTCAGAGCTAAAGCTTGTTCTTCTTAACACATGGATTAATTTGTGGAATGTCCTCTATAGTAGGGACACAGAACAGTTATAATAACCCTGCATGCTCCCGATGTTGTATTTGTAAAGCATGTTCTTGCCTCACCCATGGCAGATACTGATCTGACAGTTTTGTCTACGTGAAAAGGTTGTAAGAGTGTTATCATACATGTAGTTATTTCTGAGGAAGATAACCTAGCTAGATAATAGGTCCTAAATGTGCATTCTCGATTGTGGGATGCAGTAAAATGGCATACGTTTTTTGTTGTTGAGGGATTAGACACACTGTATTTCATGGAACAAATCATGTATACAAGACGTACAACCTCTTAATTTCATAAAAAAATTAATACAATATAACTCAGCGAATAGTTAAGGGAATGAGAACATAGTGAATAGAAAAGGACTATTCAGACGTCTTTGCTGGTTCATAAGCTGAGAACATGATCAGTGGTTTCTACAGATTAATTATGGTGGCAGTGTGTTCTCTTGCACATAGTATTTTGGAGATGAAGGTGGTATTAATAACTGGAGAACAGATGTACTCTGTTAAGAATAAAAGGCAGAAGGCAATTCACATAGAGTCAAAGACTTCCCCATGAGTGGATATCTGGGGCTTGTGAATACAAAGGCATCTTGAAGCTTTACACAAGGAACAGAAAAGGCAATTGTAGAAATTAGGTAAGAACCAGCTCCCAGCAGTGAATCAAGTGAACGTAACAGTACATGCTATACAGATTTCCAAAGTTGTGGATCAGAGGAAGTGATTAGTAAACTTAGAGAACTTTGGTTACTGTGGAGGCAAAGGGGGATTGCAAAGGGGAGACAAAGATGTTCTCATATAAAGATGAAGTCTAAGCAAGTTGTGAGTTAGTCCTCTGCAGAGAAGAAATGGCAGGAGTTTGTAAAATAAGCAATAAAAACAAGGCCCCCTTTTCCCAGGGTCTAGTTTTCACAGTACAATAAGGTGCTAGATGAGCTTCAGATGCAGACAAAGAGTTGATTTTCTGACTCATCTGTGACTCAGCACATCAAGATAGCTCCGATGATGTAATAGTAGTACTTCTGTCTTGTCTATAACCAGTGGCTGTCTGGACTTAACGCCAGCTCTGTAAGAGGAAATCTATGCAATGGAACCTGGAAGAAAGCTTGCTACTGATACTTTCTTAAGCCAGTATAAATTCCAACTTCATTCTTAATTCTTACCATCACATTCACAGAAAAGCCTAGCTTTCATTCATCATTGAAGAAGTTTCTTTTTGCAGCAGACAGAGTCTGTTCTCTATTACAGAAAGCTACAACTGATAAAATGCAAATGCAAAGATCAAATGACCACTGGATGTCCAGCTCCCATGAATACAGAAAATTTCTAAGAGCCAGAAGATCAGGACATCTTCTGTGAGACTGTCTTCTACATATGATAGAAAGATGTATTCATGAAATCTCAACAATATGTCTGCCTATACAAGACTTGAACAATGATACCGCCACTTGATATATCAGCATGGAAATCTCACAAGGCCCCACCCTTAGACAAGGAGTTAAAGACAGTTAATGACTACAGAGGTGGGAGAATCTCTTTTCTCAGGGATGTGTCCTCTCTTAGTCAATAGACTATCCAATACCAAGTGATCAGCCTTAAAGGTATATACTGAGGAATATTATATGCAATCATTAGCTTATGTATACACACATACATATATATGTATATATTAATCTTATGTAAGATAAGAGGCCATGAATTTTAGAGGGGATACAGGAAGAGTTGGAAAGAGGTGAGGAAGAGGATTCAATATAGTTTACATATATGAAACTTTTAAATGACAAAAGGAATTAAAATTCAAGTTTGCTGTGAGAGATACAATGGGGCCATAATATTTTCCCCATGAAGCAGAGAGTTTGAGAGTTTTGAATTTTGTGTGTGTGTGTGTTGTGTGTATACATACATATATACACACTTAATTCAAAACTCTCAAAGTCTCTGCATATTATACACATACACACACACACACACACACACACACACACACACACACACAAAAAAAAATTAGGATCATGGATCAAATAGAACTCCAATAGCATCCATCTGCTTCTCTTACCACCTCAAACAGAGCTATTACAATTGTTTCCTTAGTTCAGTTTTTCAGTTGTTTCAGAAAATATTCTCATATGCCATAAGCTCTGATTTACTAAAACAATTACAACTTCAAATTCTGAGAGAGTGAGTTGATATTATAGTAGGTATTGTATTACTTGGAAGGATAATTGCTTCAAAGTATCTTTAAAAACATTTATAATAATTTCTACTTTGCCTAAGAAGAATAATCTCGAAAGCGATAATTAATATCTGTAGTGTGGCAGTATAAGGAGATTTTTCTCCATCTCCTTATGAAGACACTACATTAGTTTCCTTGAAATGAACCATGTCATTCACACAATACTATCTCCTAAGATTTTGCCTCCGATTTTCTAAAATCGAAAAATCTCAGTATGTAGCAAGCTAAAATTTTAAACAAGGCTTTGCTTGCAACCAAAATTGATCTCATAGCTATTCCTAGATTATTCAGAGTTTGTGCTTAGTGCCTGTTGCTTATGTAACTTTAATTCTTGCCTCTAAGCTGCAGCCTAGTTCCTCTGCCAATCATGACTGGAAGCATCCTCCATGTTATAGACCCTTTTCATCATCTGGGCTCTACCAATCAGTACTATCGACCCTCTAGTCCTCATAAAATAAAAACAGAGACTTTGAGAGGTTCTTGACATTTTGCTCTGGTTCCCTAAAGACCCATGTAGGACACCTCCATGGATATGCTTTACTCTGTAAGAATGATCTATTTCTCGAAGACTCTACCATAATTCAAAGTAATCTTTAAAATAAACCTTGCAGGACAGGCTAGGGCATATTGATCATTTCTCTTCCACATCCTTGTCCTGGATAGAAGCCAACTAGACTCCTGTGAATTCTGGATGATGCTTAAAATGTTCTATTAAAGAAGAATGGCAGCGTGGTATAGCTAGCAACTGTGATACAACCAGAATTGAAAACTATTCATCTCAGGCGCCATTTCAGATGTCATTCTGGCTGGAATATGTATTAGTCAGTGTTCTCTAGAGTATCAAATATATATATATATATATATATCTCCACAATTTATATATAATACAAAGACACACAGACATAGTTTACTAAATCTACTTTCAAATAGTAACAATGACTAAACTACACCTAAGAATCTGAGATCCCACTAGTTTTCAGTCCACCGGGCTGGTTCAGTAGTCTTTGTCTGGTACCAAAAAGCCTGGATGTACCCAGAAAGTTGCTGGTCCTCAGTCTATGGTAGATGCTTAGAAACACTGGTTGTTATGTAAGTAAAAGAAGCAGCAACAACAGCAGCAGCTGCTGCAACAGGATAAGTTCACTTGGTGGTAAGAGGGAAGACCAAGAAGTGACTAAGCTTTCTTCTGTCATACTCCTTTTCAATCTTGGCTACTGGAAGGCCCTATCCACCTTTGACGTGATTGTCCCACATCAAATAAGTCAGTTTGGACAATTCCTCAATGGGGCTTCCCTACTCAGATAATTCCAATCTGTGGCAAATTGACATTCAAAACCAGCATCACAGAATGTAAATTCAGGTCTTGATTAAGCTCTGGATCGTGTCTCCATGATCATACACATCAGCTATATGCCTCTATACTGCAAGTCTCCTCTGCTTCTATTACCTTTACTGAACTATTTCTTGGCTTTCCCTGTAAAAGTAAATCATTTAAATGAAATATTGCCGTTTATTTCCCATAAACTTCTCTTGAGAGATAACACTTTGAAGCCAATAACACATTTGTAACCAATCAGGTTCGTGTCTCCCAGGTCAATACTCACCTAGGCCAGATGACAGGGTTACTTTTAATTTTTGAGGAGACAGCATATAAACAGGGGATAAATACATGTAGAGAGGAGGAAACTATGGTGATAATTTAATAATTTGAAAACTCTTTCTCTTGCTTTTGTTGGCTGTGACTTTTTTCTGAATGCCATGGCCACCTTTGCAGGCAGGGCAGTATAGTACTCTATGGCATGTTCCAGAAAGAAATGGAGAATTAGCCAAAGCCTACTAGGTGAGGGCTCAGAAAGCAAACAGAACTTCAAAGTTACTAGTATTGTTTGCCTTTCAAAAGTCAGAAATTTTTATGAATGGCAAAATTCATTGGATTAAATAATAATATAATTCATTACCATAGTGTGAGAATCATATTTAATACATAGTAATCTCTTGTTCAGTACTTTATAAAAAGTGAAACGACTGCAAGGAAAGTATCCAATATTTCAAGAAATGAAAAAAAAAAGCTGTCTTAATAAAAAGCCTGCTTAAACTGGGTCACTATTTTTTGGCAGCAGAGAGGTCGATAGAGAATAATGTCAAGAGAAAAAGTGTATACTCTGCTGAAATCCGAAGGGACTTATGACGGAGATAGCTACAGGGCTCTCATGCTCATATTGAAGAGTGAAGAAACATGTAGATATGCCAAAGACAAAGGGCAAGTGAGTCAAGAGAACACGAAGGACTTACCCTAAGGCCAAGGGTATCCTTGAACACTAGGAAGGAACGGACACTAGAGAGAATGAATTGGAGCAGAGGTCACTGAAGACTGAATCAGGGTAGTGTCAGAAGCAAATAAGTTGGAATATAAACCAGGAGAAGGGGAAGGTCAGGGAAGTTAGATTTAAGACCTTTTAGTAAAAGAACCCTGAAGGGATGACTACAGCGAAGAGTAACTGTCTCGTGCTGTGATGCTGTGAGTGATGGAGAGGGACGAGGGCGGCAGGTAACTAATTTACTACTTCTATCCATATCTTAAATGAAGACATCTCTCTCACAGTCATTAGCCAAAATTCAGAGAAAGTTTTAGGACCCAGGAGCAAAACAGAGTGGACAGAATTATTCCGAATGAGACAAAGAAAGTTAAGGTCAAGAGACTAGCCAGTTGTGTGTGGTAATGTCTCCCAAATACCTAGTTTAAACTGTACTCCATGCAAGAAAAATAACAAAAACATCTTTTTTCTGTTAGGAAACAATTAGAGTAAGGATAACAAAGTAAAACTCACCCCAAATTTGAGTGTTCTCTCACGAAGGAGTAGATAGATTTAGCAGAGTTCAGAGAGAAATTTCTTTCTTTTTCTAAAATTTAAATCTGTGCATAGAGATTCACTTCATGTCCTGCTAGTAAAGGCCAGAAGAAGGCATTGGTCCCCATAGGCCTCTGAAGAAATAAGTGTTCTTAACTATGGAACTATAACCCCAGCTCCAACAAATGGCTATGATTTTCTTTTCTTTTCTTTTTTCTTTTTTGGCTTGAAATTCTCAAAACTATCTTTGGTAAGTGTTCTTTCTTCTCAGATATTTTATTATTTATGTTTCAAATGTCATCCCCTTTCCCAGTTTTTCCTCCACAAACCCCCTATCCCATTTCCCTCCTCTGCTTTTATGAGGGTACTCCTCCCACCCACCCATCCACTCTGGCCTTACCTCCCTAGCATTCCCCTACACTGGGGCATCAAGCCTTTACAGGATCAAGAGTCTCCCTTCCCATTGATGCCAGATAAAGCCACCCTCTGCTACATATGCGGCTGGAGCCATGGGTCTCTCCATGTATACTCTTTGGTTGGTGGTTTAGTCCCTGGGAGCTTTGGAGGAGGTCTGATTGGTTGATATTGTTGTTCTTCCTATGGGGTTGCAAATCCCTTCAGCTCTTTCAGTCCCTCCTCCAACTCCTCCACTGGGGTCCCTGAACTCAGTTCAATACAGGTTATCAAGTTCTACCATCTGGTTTAAGAGGAAATGTGGCCTTCAATCTACTCAGTGGGTAAGGCACTTGCCAAATATGATCTGATTTCCATCCCCAGGACCTACATGGTGAAAAAAAGAACAAACACTCTACAACTATTCCTTCCTAACTTCATGATTTTATTTGTTGTTGTTTTGTTCATATTTTAATTGTTATTACTTAGCCAGTCTACTTAGCACTGCCAGTATGTGTGTGGGTACAGGACCTTGATTGGAGCATGGGTAGAATCTTGGGCGTTCATCTTGAAGACAATTGAATCTCCCTCTCTCAATGACCATTAGTTGTTGCTAATAGCTTCTCAACTAGGAGTGGAACTTTGTTACCGTCCTCCTCGTCCACAGTGGGTTTTTGTCTAGCTTGAGTTTGCTCAGGTCTTATGCTTGCTAACAGACTCCTTTTCTTTGTATAAGTCTTTACTCATTCTTCAGTGAAATCCCATAAATTTCATAAGTGGCCCTGCCTTGCTATGTTTAGCACACAGCTTTTTCTGCTTTCATTGTACTTACATTCAAAGGTTGTTCAAGGAAAAGACTTAGGTATGAAGACTACATTTAGACCAGGCTTGATGACAAGTATAGGAGCTAAAATACTCTGTCATTTCTAGCTTAGAATTCTTGTATTCCAAACCTCTGTGTAGCAGAAAGTCATTTACCTGTAGATTTTAGATTTCTATACACTTCGTTTATAGTGATGTCACACGGCCAAACCAGGATGCTTGACACACTCATTCCCACATAGACTTCAGCCTACTCATTCTCAGAAGACTTTCCATTGCTTTGGTTTCTTTGCTCATGAAGGTCTCCAGTGGACATCACATTTTTTTGGTCTAAATCTTTACTTCTTGAACCTGCTACTTTCATTTTAAAACAGAAAACCATAAAGTTTCTTCTATGACCATCCTAACTGATTATTCCTATCTTTAAACACCTGTTATCTATACAACTTGCTTGTTGAATAAGAAAGCTATGACATAATGTTTGCTTTTATTGTATTTTGTGACATTTTATTATATGTACACTGGATATTTGTATAAAATAATCTACTGGCATCATTTATTGTTTTATTCTACAAAAATTGTTGAGTTCCACATATGTATGTGTCACATATTATGTCGTAAGTTAGTTCGTACATGGAAATTAATATTTAAATATGTTGCAAAATATAAACTAAAGTATCTAGGAATCCATTCATATGTTTCCTAGAAGATTGCACCAGAAAATGTTATTATTCCCAGAAACACTACATGATCCTTGGTATTTTCTAGGACCCATGCATATGAATGGGGTAATGAGGTGTGTGACTAATTCACACAGCAGAATATGAGAAATAACCATCCTTTATCTGCTTAGAACCAAGAGAGAGATTATAGCTCTGTGGCTTGAATGAAGGACTGTGAGAGGAGCTGTTAAATCAGTAGAAACCTGTGTCTTAGTGTGCACTTTAGGGGGTTAACATCAAAGACCATGAAACCTGTATCATAGTTTGACATGAATGGTCATTTTTCACTGTGCTGAAGTCATCATGATTCCTAGCTTTGCAGACTCCTGAAACATACAGTAAAACATACTGTGTTTACTGTAGAACACTGATTTTATTTGTATAAGTTGATGAGAAGGTAGATCATTAAGGCTATTAGAACCACATTAGCCCAGAATTAATTGTTAAATCTTTAAGAGTAAGGATTTTGAATTCATGTTTATTTATCTCAGTGTCCAGACCTGTGTACTGATATATCATGGACTCTTAGTAAATATTTACTAAGTGGATAAGTGAGGGAAATAGAGATGGTCACAAGAAGGACCAGTTAGGACAGAAGCAGGGTAAATAACTGGTAAAAATAGAGAAATATGTAAAATACATACACACAAATTGAGAAGCAGACATTATTAAAGAAGAAGGAAATTAAAAGTTAACAAACAAAAGTTGTGGAACAAGCAGAAATTCTACATTTTAAATATTATTATTAATGACAGGTTCTAAATTGGTTTTTGTGGTTTATTAGAATCAGAAAATGTATGTGTTGTGTATGTATATATGACAAATATGTATGTATTGTGTAAATAATGCATATGTACGTATGATGTATGTATGACAAGTAAGAGTTTATCAATGTCTTCTGCTGAATGTACTAGGCTTCATTCACTTGAGATCTCATATCTGGCTAAATCTTCTGCGCTATGATAGTATGACATCCCTTCCATAGAGTTGATTACATAATAACAATAAAGGGTACAAGGAAGGGATGCAGTTTCCCATTGGAAGAAATGAAAATGAGTTTTCCAATCAACTTGCTTTTATCTTTCTTTCATGTCTAGGTCAATTCTTTCCACTCACACTAAATAAACTCGACATTGCCCATGGAAAGTGGAGGGTGACATTTGTGCCCAGCAAATAGCAGTGGCCTCAGATGAGTTGGTGGATATATTAATGAATTAGTTTCCTCTCATGCAAGTAAACCATCATCTTCCTTCAATCATTTTAGAACTGTAGTTATGTACTCTTGATCCTGATATTGTAAGGCATAATAATTGTGCATAATTCATCAAAATGATATAATTCAAACACACACACACACACACACACACACACACACACACACGAATTCTCCCTCTTGTGTGACAAATGCAGATACAAAATGTAGTTTAATCCAGACAGTAAATACAGCCACAAGTAAATTGGTCTTCTCCTTTTTTGAAAGGAGATTATTACTATTCATAGTATGTTATCTCTCATAACCTCAGTAGTTTCAGAAAGGCAGGGAAATGGTTGGGATTGTCTTTACATCACAGATGAAGAAACTTTACCCAAAAATATGATCTTGGGGGTATGCTATTGCATGGCTGGGCTGCCTGTGGCTCTGTTCTGCTGACTGCTAGTCTAGGGTACTTCCCAATCCATCATATACTAGGATGAATGAAGATCATTACTCTAGGGCCAGCTATAGGGCGGCTCAATTCATCGGAGGGGTGAAATGTCAGACAGTGTTATGCCTTTCACTGAGTGCTTGAGAGACCTTGATATCTCATTTAGGGGCAAAGACACTTGGGACACAAAGAAGCAAACTCAGCTACAACCACTTGATTTCTTTGGGCAGATCCCTCTCAGATAATCAGGTCCAGCACCCTCCCTTGCACAGTTGCTGGCCTTTCCTGAAGGCTATCAACATATCTGCTGAGACTGCACTACATAAAATGGCTGTCACCAAGCCATCTGGTACATTTGAACTTTTTTTCCCCCCTCTAAGATGCAAGTTTTCAGTTTGCACAGCACTTCAAATTCTTAATACACTTGACTAAGTCATTAATATTTCACTTTCATTACCATGTATTAATAACAGGAATTTAGAATGATCTTGTTCATCTAACTCCTAGAAAACAAATAATTACATTCGTGCATATTGATTGCCAGATAACTAAAGATGTTTAGCCTGGAGCTATGAGAAATCCACCAGCAGGCCCAGTTTTGGTTCTTAGCCATGTTCAAAGTGTATCAAGCTGATGTCTATGAAACACTAGAGACAGAAGGAGAGAAGCCCTGGGAGTTAGGATGGGCACCCTTTACTGGACCTCACATGAATCTCAATAAACCTTTAGGGTTTGGCTTCCTGTCAGGGACTTGAAAAATCACAAAAGGCAATCACAGTAAAGACTAAGAAGCTGTCCTCAGAAGTTTATTTTATCATGTTTGAGTTACTGCCATCTGGGAATGAAAGCTCATTTTCCCTTTCCTCTGTCTCTTTGTCTCTGTCTCTCTGTCTCTCTGTTTCTGTCTCTCTGACTTTCTCTGTCTCTCTGTCTATCTCCCTCCCTCTCCTTTCTCTTTCATCATAGGTGTTAGGGTCCAGTAGTGGGAAAGTACCTAATATATTGTCTAGGAATCAACATTTATTCAAAGCGCAGGTCTGTACCTACTAAGTGCTAAGTGCCAGATGTGATCACTGGCAACTTAGTGCACAGGTATAACTATGTGTCCTTACTAGTGAGAATGGAATCCAACATGAAAGTGAGAAAATTGTTAAAATAGCTAAACAGACATTCTCTTTTATTTAACTTGTTTCACATAATATATTTTTATCATGTTTTCCCTATCCCAATTTCTATCATAATTTCCCTTACCTTCCTACCTACTTGATTTGATATTATTTCTTGTAAAAAAAAAAAAAGCAAACCAACAATGAAAAACAAAGCAAAACAGAAGGCTCACAGACAAAACATGGAGTACGTTTTGTGTTGACCAACTGCTGCCAGGGACAGGCCTGCTCTGAGTGCAGTTGTTGGGTCCATGGAAACATCATTGGAGAAAACAGATTTTTTCCTTTCCCAGCAGGTTTCAGTTGCAAGTAGCTTCTTGGTTAGGAAAGGGGCATTGTGTCCACCTCCTCCTTTTAGTACTGGGATTTTATCCATCCTGCAGGTCATATGCATACTGTCACAGTCTCTGTAAGATCATATGTGTAACCGTCTTGGAAGAGAAAATTTCCTTGGAGACATCCACCACCTTTGGCTCTTACAATTTTTCCACCTTTCCTTCCATGTAGATTTCTGAGCCTTGAGGGGAAGGTTTTGATGATGACATTCTATTTAGGACTGAGTGAGCCAATGTCTCCTCCTTTCTGTACATTGTCCAGTTGTGGATCTCTGTGTTGTTTCTCAACTACTGAAAGAAGAATCTTCTCTAATGTGTGATGAGATCTATAGGTTTAGCACTATGTCATTAGGACCTACTTTATTGCTACGATATTTTAGCAGAATCCTCCTCCTCTTCCTCCTCTTCCTCCTCTTCCTCTTCCTCCTCCTCTTCCCCCTCCTCTTCCTCCTCCTCTTCTTCCTCATCATCATCACCATTATCACCACCACCACCACCACCACCACCACCACCACCACCACCACCACCATCATCATCATCATCATCATCATCATCATCATCATCATCATCATCATCATTTTCACCATCACCATTACCATATCATCTTTTCTCTAGGCCTATGACCTACCTAGTCCCAGGTTCTTGGGTTCCATCATATGGAGTGGTCCTAAAATCTAATCAAAAAGTTGTTGGCTATTCCTATAACATCTGTCCCAGTATTGCACCTGCATATCTTTCAGGGAGGCTGCTGTTGTAGATCACAGGGTTACTTTTCTCCTCCATCAGCATGCCGTACCGTTCTAGCACGGTTAGAGCTACTCAGTAGGGTGAATATTTCCTTCGGTGACTAGCTCAATTTGTCCATGTTCAATGACATAAGTAAGTGGTATCCTCAGGTTTTGGAGAGTAATAAATAGTCTTATCAATACCCTGCGTTGTTTTGGGAGGTGGTTTATGAAACTTCTTTGGCCAATCACTCAATGGGATGCAACCTGTTTCTGACACTATAGGGTTTTGCTTGGTGACATTGAATGTTTAGTTGGGTCATTGTCTCCCTCATTAAATGGACTCCATTTAAGTTCCTCTCATATATATGTCTATTTTAGGAAGCTTCTACAATAGCAGATTTCCAAATAGTTTTTCTAGAGGCCTTTCATGTTGTCCCTCCATATATTCCTAAACAGTTACTTCTAATTAGGGGTTTGAGTTTTTAAATTTTAAAGGAAATCATTGAAAAAAGAGCACTGGGAGTTGAATGAAGGATGAAACTTGTGCTTCTAGAGGGTAGAGAGAGGGCCGGGATTTAAAAACCTACTGGATGCCTTTGCAGAGAATTGGAATTTAGTTCCCGGTACCTACAAAGTAGCTCACAGAAGTCTGTAAGTCCAAAGTTCCAAAGGATCCAGTGCCTCCAATGGCCAAAGGATCCAATGGTCTCCATATCTCCAAGCACACATGTGGTACACATTCAGACATGCATGAAAGTCCTCACACACATAAAATGAAAATGAATATAATCTTAAAATAAACAAGAAAAGAAATTTTGCTTCTAGATTGAACCACTAGAAGATAGTACTACTGCCCACTTCATTGGAGAAGGCCAAGAAGTGGAAGAGAGAGAGAAGGGAAGACATCAGCTACAAGACTAGCTCTTCTAAATTCAAATTCCTTTTAGAGGAGTGGCCACTTCCTCTTGTGAAACTGGCATTGTACATATTCCCATTATCTACCTGTTTTAACTAGTGGTTGTTTTCACCATCACAAACATCACTTCTTGTGATGGAGCCTCCCCACACGTTCATCATCTCCTGCTCTTCAGTTCCTGCTTAGCTACACTGTACCCTTGGATCAGGTAATTGAGCTCCCACATCCTAACAGCTTGCTTTTGTGCCATGTTCTCACCAGCTTTCTCCTTCTAGAGTGTCACATGCAAGGTGCAGGTTTTGGTCCACAGAAGGCTTGGCTCTTTCTTACCTTCCTCAGCAACACACTGGCTGCTTGTTTCCCATTTCTGATTCCTTATGAAGTAATGAAGTTCCTTTCAACTGCTAGTGGGCACTGCCTTCCTATAGAAAGCTCATTAGACTACACTATGAAGCTTTCTGTCTCAGTCCATGCTTTCAGATAGAAAAGAGGAAGGGTGTGGTCAGCATCTGAGCAGAGGTGGGTGAGAACACTGATGACAGTTGAGGTTCATCAGAATTCCTGTGCTCTGGGACACACAAATCTGAAAAGGACTTTGTGCCAAGATTATTCTCCTGGGTGCATCTCCAAGTCAAGACGGCTACCATAGCTATCTTGTCCTTTCTTTGTATCGAAACTGAAAATTGTCTGCTCAACCCATGGATGTTAATATTTACCCCACAATGTTAAACATCTATGAGGTCTTTCATAGGTCTTCACTGGGCCTCTCATCACTTGTTTTTTGCTTTTTTTAAAGTCTGCTTTAAAAATATCAAGGTAAAATAACAAGTTGCTCATGAGCATGCAAAGTTAAACTCAGGGTCGTACGTGCGCTCTCTCTCTCTCTCTCTCTCTCTCTCTCTCTCTCTCTCTCTCTCCCTCTCTCTCTCTCCCTCTCCCTCTCTCTCTCTCTCTCTCTCTCTCTTTCTCTCTCTCTCTCTCTGTGTGCATGTGTGTGAGTATGTATCCTATCTCTCTTTCTATGAATCTATCTCAGTATCTCTCATTCTCTCTCTCACACACACACATGTACACACACACACACAAACACACACACACACATGAAAGTAGAAAGGAGATTAGATGAGAGGAAGAGTGGTCTCAATGGGGAGGAGAACATAGACAAGAGAAGGAAACGTGGTAAATATGTCTAAAACATTGTATGCTTATATGAAACAGAGAGTATTGTTCAATTTACACTTCTTAAGGTCACATACTATTTCATAGAGTTCTCTCTGCCTGTGATTTTTACATGCCTCACAAATTCCTGTTCATCTTCCAAGTCTGAGGACTTCGTTTGCAATAAGATCTACATCTTGTTACCACAAAGCCTACATTTGATATAAGCGAAACACTTAGGCCTGCAGGATTAGGTGGGATGATGCAGACACATGAGGACATCAAGATCTGTCTCCTGGCTACAGGAGGAATAGGTAAAATATAACTTCAGATATTCAGCACACAAGATGCGTCTTTCTCAAGTCATAGGACCACTTTCATTTTTATGACCTGTCCCAACTGCCTTTAGATGCTCTTATGTGTACCTGATGATCTCAAGTCTTCTCCTTCCTCTGCATGCTTGGACTGTGGAATTGACAGAGGATGGAGCTTCCATGTGAAAAGCTGGCTTAGAAGGGAGAAGAACACTTGTTTTAATAAGCAGATGGTCTCTGTAGATGGGGGAGTGTTAACGTTAAAACATATGCTTGGGGAGGGAGGGAGGAAAGAAGGAGAGGAGGGAGAGAGGAGGAAGAGAGGGAGAGAGGGAAAGAGGCGGAGGAGGATTATGAGGCACGTGTCGTCTGTAAATAGTGTTCTTTCTAGAAGTTTCCCATGTGAGGGAAACAGCTTTCCAGAGTGGCATGAAGAAACTTGTCCAGCTATTTCTGATTTCATCTCAAAGACTGTCTACCTGACATGAATTATAATAACACAGTACCAAGAAATGACATCTGCAGAAATGATAGCTAGATGAGCTTCTGTTTACTTGTTTGGTTTTGTTTTCCAATCCATTTGAGAAAATAAAAGCCGTGGGAAATCATCGCGGTGATTTTGCACTGACTCTCTGCGTTTGCAGCAGAGAAACAGAAGTTTTTTTCTTTGCTGTTGTCATAAGCTGAAGGGTTTGCTGTGCTATATGTAACATACAGATATCGATCGTAGCTATAAAGGTGGTTCTGACTTGTTTCTATTCAAATGACGTCATTTGAATTGTAAAAAGTCAGACTGAAACGAAAGGGTGCAAAACACTTCATGTCAAAACCACACACTTTCCATTTATTAAATTCAACTTGGTTTAACCCTTTTATTTTAGTGGATGGAGGTTGGTGTGGAAGCATAGCATATTCTGAAAAGATTGATGATGTTGTTTCTAAACTAAAAGAAGACACACAGAAATGAGGAGAAATACAAGGGAGACAAACCTACAGTGTAACAAATTGAACCATGGATTAAGAATCAAAAGACTGGGTTCTACTACTACTACGTAGCTGGATGACATTAGTTAAGGTTGTGTTACTACTGTTAACATCATTTACTTGACTATATATCAAAGACCTTAATATCTGTCAGGGATCACAAACTGAGATCTGTGCATGTCCAGGTGCCCAGGTGCCCAGGTGCCCAGGTGCCCAGGTACCCAGATGGCATGAGTAACACTGTCCAAGTATGAGACCCTTGTAGATGCCTGGACTTACAGTCAGCTGGAGAAAGCATACTTCCTTTCATTAGGAAGATGTGGTTAGCCCTAGTCAAATATGTCAAGGGAACAGAAGGACCCGTGCTTTCAGGAGCATCCAGTGGCTCCATTTTTCAAGGAAGAAACAGATTTTGTGTGAATTAGCTCACTTTGATTTCAAGGTGTGGGTAATATATTTAAATCAAAAAATTTAAAGTCAAGACAAGATACAGTGTCAAATAATCATGTCAACAGACTTCGTGAGCTAAATGTTAGGACCCTAAGTTAAATAATATCTTGGGACATCTTAAATTTTTAAATTCTTAGATATTAGGATAGGACCTGCATCGAGAAAAAAAAATCATGTTTTCTTTATACAAATGATGTGGTTTCGGTTTGTTGTTGTTGTTGTTGTTGTTGTTTTATTTTATTTTTGCAGATGGGAAATGCTGACAGATCTGTCAGGTGATAAAAGAATAGCAAGGGTTTTAAGCCTGGCTGGTAGCCATTGCTGTGGTTACATACAAATCTCTCTGTTTGGGATGTGTGCAAGGGCATGCATGCATGTGTGCATACATGTAGAGGGGATAAAAATATGCTTTATGAGTGTGTATATGTGGATTGGTGAAACGGTTGGCAATCTGTGTGACCCGACTGCCAGTTTTCTGACTCTGAGTTGATTCTAACTCTTTATTCATCCTCACTCCTCCCCCTTGGTCTTTGTTCTTCTGTTCATGTGCTTACTCTTAGTCATCTCACTGGGAATTCTTTTCAAAGTAATCAATCTGGATATTTAAATGTCTAGGTAAGAATTAAAGACTTGGTAATGGGTTTGAAGAAAGGTATAAGGAGGAACAGGGATCAAGTAAAGGGAGTTGAATTACCTGCAGCTACTGTAGTTAGGCAAGTCTGTTATTTCAAGCTTGACTTATCTTTACTGTGGACATAAAATATGATCTGGGAGTATGATGTCAGCGCATCCACTCTCAATAATTGATATGATGAATAATCTCAACCTTCCAATACCTTCTGTATCTCCCCACATCTCAAGAAACTTCATTCATCAGCCACGTTTGAAATGTTTAAGTAATCTCAGTGATGTATGGAACCCTGACACTCCCTTGTTAGAAATTCGCGCTACTAACATTCTATCAAATTAAAAAGCCACTGAGCTCTTGTGCATAAAATTACCATAAATTACCTTCTGAAGGTTCATTGCTGTTTGGAATGTTTAATTGCTCACTCAGCTGAACTTTAACAGCTCAGGATTATTAATCAACTTGTCAAAAGGTTTTTCATTATGTAGTCTTTAGATGGAGTTGGGCAGGGTACAAACTTGTACTTAAGTTGGTCTGATTCCAGTAAATTGCCAGCCAATCGTGGTGCACTTTGGCACCTTTTGTTCTCTAATGATGATATTTTTACAAAGGATTCTTGGGAAAACTGGGTTCTTCTACATGTTTCAATAAAGTTAGTGAACTTGCTCACAAAAGCGAGAATTGTAATGACCTTATAAAGGACACAGAATACAGGTGGACAGATGATGGCTCGGTGCTGACAAACGATTACATGCATATCCCTATTACATCATCTTAAAAGAGAGAGAAGCTTTCGAATGTTACTTACATTTTAATGATGGTTTACAATGTGATCTTACTATAAGTGTTTTTAAAGTAATGCTTCATGGAGTGGCATTTTAAGGTGAGCGACGTGTGTTCTGTGAATCCTATAATAAAGCCAGTTTGACTCATTTTCCAAAGGTTTCCTCTACCTATCTTAGCAAAGCCATTCTGTAACTGACTAAGTATTCTCAACGAACTAGTTCTAATTGTTTTCACTGTCAATCCTTAAAAGTAACTATTTAAACTTACTGGATATGGCTCCTACTTTTACAAGCTTAGGAATATGAAATTATTCCAGTAGCGTTTAAAAGGATTCAGATCCAACATTTTACACTATGCATAATTATTCCCTGCCAATTTCCAACCAGCTTTTTTGTTCCCTTTTCTCTCAGTAATTTCTTTTTTTCTTTTTCTTGTTTTTTTTTCTTTATCTTTTCCTTTTTTTTTTTTTTGAATTGTGAAAATACCTGAAAGAAATCAGTATGGGAAAATCATGTTTTACAGTTTGAAGCAAGTTCTTTTGTAGAAAGCTAAGCAATGAGGAACTTTCATCAAAGGAAGGTACCTTAATAGTCACGGCTAATGGTGATACTATGTTTCAGTTATGCTAAGAGGGGTACAGTTTCAAACACAGACACACCATTGGCATAGTGAGAGAGAGCCAATGCCTATCTTCTGTGGATACAAAGTAGAAATCAGAATCGAGACAGATCATCAATGGGACTGATATCATATATGAGAAGTCATGAAGGACTAACCATGTGAGAAAGACCTGGAATCTTGAAAACTGATTTTATTAGAAGTTATTTTCTAAGAAAAAATAACTTAAATGATGTCTTAATTTATTTGTCTCATACGTTTACATGGGCAAATGAATAGAAATGAGATACTGAGAATGAAATTATGGATGCAGCTTGTAATTGACATGATTGCAAATCCTTTCCTCAGCCACAGTCCTCTCCTCACTTCTACCCAAAGTTAGTGAGCCATCGTTTCACTCAAATCTCTGGGAACAATATATGGTAATGCCAGAAGCACTACCATCTACCCTGCATCTTAATACTCCCTGTCATTGCATTCAAGGGCTCCTGTTGAACTTTCACCCCCAAAGGGATGGCACGGGTCAGGATGGAAAACAATATATATATATATTTTCATGCTAGATGAACACTTAGAAAAGAAGGGTACCTAATGGTAGATTAAAAGAAACTCATTGGGGGTTGGGGATTTAGCTCAGTGGTAGAGCGCTTGCCTAGCAAGCACAAAAGCCCTGGGTTCGGTCCCCAGCTCCAAAAAAAAAAAAAAAAAAAAAGAAGAAACTCATTGGAGACGAGCTCAGCCTTGTGAGATAGCTGGACAGATAAAGGTCTTTGCTGCCAAGTCCAATGCCACGAGTCTATAGATAGAGTAGAATGAGAGAACCTACTCATGTAAGTTGCTTTGTAACTTCCAGACTCGTGTTGTGGCATGCATGCTCCTTTCCCCCAGCATAGAGAAACATAAATAAATGTAATTACTAAATTAAAGACAAACTGCAGTAATCCTTTTGCCTTTTCCGGACACAGGAAATGCGACTAGGAAGATGTTGTCCAGCTGCTTTTTCAATACAACAGAAATGAACAAGAAAAAGGACCTATTATTACATGTGGAAGAATTTACTCCACATGAGGATTTTGGAATTCCAGAATGAGTAACTTAGGGAAGCTACAAGAATGCTTTAGAAATGAATGCATTTGAAATGATTCAGGCAAACCTCCCTTTGAGTCAGAGAGCATGAACTGGTCTCTTGAGGTCCCATTCAATTTAAAGTCTCTCTAGTTCTATGATGCTAAATTTTGGTATGATTGACTAGACCGCCTTAGGACTAAATTCCACTCATTGATTCAGGTATCTTCTAAAGGGAAAAAACCCTAGAAACTGCCACTTTATGCACCAATTGCAGCAGCTGGCGTTCCCCCTAGCACTGTAGTCATGCATACTTGCGAACAGAGTGGAGCTCATTGTGTAAATTTTCTTTAGTGCATGGATTATTGATTTAATAGATCATGACAATCTATTTTGTCAGACTGCTGCCACACAGGTTCTGAGTCAGCAGGCAGACAAGCCTTATAAAATATTTGTTGTGAAAATAAAAAGCTGCTGCATAAGATGAAACTGAAGCTGAATAATGGTAAAGTCAGTTTTCTAATAAGCAAGATGATCATAATCCAGGGGCTGAAATCATTAGAGAGAAAAGAGCTAGTCATTTTATTTCATGCTTTTGCTTCTGCGGGAGGAATGGAGATTTTTAACCCAGGAGAAGTCAGAAGAAATTCTGCATCTTTTATGGATGTATAATATGAAGGATGAGGGGGTTATCTTGTAGGTTTCCTGGCTGCCGAAGGAAGGAATGTCAGAGTATGAAAGACAGATGGATCGGGCTGCCTTCTTGCAGTCAGTTTATTGACTGACAGAAGAAAACAGAGCTGTGCAAAAGCAAGAGTAAAAGTGTGATGTGGTCACAGCGGTGGTTCTTATGGTGTGATGTCTTTTTACGAATGTCCCAAATTGGGGAAACAGGATTGAATCTTTGTGTTTTCATATTGATAAATCATTGGAATCACTAATATGCACACATATACACAAAGGATATACACACATATTACAACATGCACAGAAAGTTATAAAGGCTTCAAGTTTCAAGTTTCTCTTGATCATTTCAGGTTCCTTGGAGCAACAATTAAAGGAAGGGCTGGTCCTTCTAACAGATAATAGACCCTAGTAATTAGGTCTTATGCAGAAAGGAAAAAGACAGATGCATTTGGCATCTAGGTGATGCATTGGTGAGGCTCTCATGGAAGGGTATAAAATTAAACAAGTCCCAGTAGTCAGACAGAATTCTTGAGAGGGTTAAAGTAGTATAAATAAATGAGTTCTACAGGAGATCTGGGGTGAGGTGGGGTGGGGTGGGCATCATGGCTTTTAGGACAATGAATACTGCCACTCAAACCCATTGGTTCATACAGTTAACTCACTTTCTTTGGTTGGTTTCCTCCTTGGGTCACTTTAAAGAGAAAGATTACATAAACAAGCACCATAGTCATGAGAAATGAAATCAAAGCCATGCCTCACACTTACTAACTCTGTACCTAGGTTTTCTTTTGCCACAAGTTAGCAACACTGTTGGGCCAGTTGGGTTACCACAAATAGTGACCAGATTCAATTATGAACCCAGGAGCTCCATGTTTTTCTAAGGTCATTACTGAAATGCTTGGCAATTATCACTGAATTACTTGCTCACTGGAAAAGCGGTGTATAACCTAGATGGTAAATGCATTTGTCCTGCTTTCTCCCTCTTCCAACTGATTACTGGGGTCCATTGCCTGTTATCATGCCCACTCCTTCCCTTCCCTTTTACTCCAAGGAACCTGAAATGATCAAGAGATACTTGAAACTTTATGCTTTTGTAGTTACTGATGTGGGTACATATATTTATGCTCAGTGTATATACATGCATGTGTGTGTTTGCACATGTCAGTGGGTGCCAGAGCGTCTTTCTCTACTGTTTCTGGTCTTATTTTCTTTACTTAATATAGGACTCCTTATCAGTGAACCCAAAACTCACTGATTGACTGTACTGGTTGGACCTAAGGAATCCTCCTGTCTCTGCCTTCAGCCCTGGGATTATAGTGATAACAGGTCTTCAGAGAGTGAAGTATGTCTGCCCTTGGTCAAGTATAAAAAGAAAAATGCACTTCATCATGGCAACATGGAGGGAAAGAATGAATATAAACCCTCCTAACTCTGACTAGATTGACGAGTTCAAGAAAATATCAAGTCATCTGACTTTTCCAACTTTCAATCTTCTCATGAAAAGTGGCGTCTTTGGGCTTTACTTTATGCTACTAAATCCTAATGAATTCTTCTCTTAGAACAGTAATTGGCACTAATTATAGACTAATATGAAAGAATAAAATTAAAATTCATACTTCACCCGTGCTTTAAAATGTAGCCTGTGTTCCCAAAGCCAGTTTCCACAAAGGATGGAGAAAAAAGATGACAGGGCATTGCTTTTATTCTGGGAACACAGGCAATTTTGGTGTAGATTGACCTACACTTGAGATAAAAGTATGTTGTTTTGCTCCCACTTCTTTCTTTTTTTTTTTTTTTTTTTTTTTTTTTTTTGCTAGCTGAGTCTGAGTCTGACAAAGTCAGGTTCTCTGTCATTCAGCATTCAGAGAGTAGTTTGGTTTTGGACTCATCTTTCCTGCTCTGGCTTTTGTTGGTGCCCTGTTACTGAGACTATTTCCCATTTCTCAAAACTAGACCTGGCCACAGCAACCACACTGCCAGGTTCATTCTCACCACACACAAAGCAAAATGATTCATGGCCTCTTTTCTGGTTCTTAGATTTTGCAGAGTTTGAAAGAAACCCAGTGGTTTCAGAGGTGGTGAGAAATGAGTTTGTTCACGGACAAACATAAAGCTGGTCCTGAATGCATCACCCTCGGAGGAGTAGGCCATATTCACTTCTTGTCTATAAGTCTTGCGCAAGTCAAAAACAATAAGGCAAAAACCCAGAAGCAATGTCTTGACACCAATGCCATTCATATTCTCCAGCATTTTGTGAAGTTGTTTTGTGCCATCTACTATGTTGACAAGGAGCAGATTTTATTTTATCAGACCAAAAAAAGAATCCCTAAGTATTTCAGCATCAAGTGTGTATTACAGAATTAAATAGCTTTAAATGAGCTATTGGAAGACAGTGTGGAATACCTGGTGGACAGATAAATCACTATGTAAGGATGAATAAGGAATATCAACCATTTTCTCTTCCAATCGAATAGATGAGACCAAGAACCTAGGCCATAATTCTTATATATTTCATGGGAAGTGGTAATAAACATATTTAATTTCTGAAACAAAAGTGATATCTATAGAAGTAAGTATTGGTTGTGGTTCTCTGGAGCTCTATATGACCTAGCATCTATAAAGAAGGGCCTTTCTACTCTGAACTGCCCGTCACACTAACAAGAAGTCAGCTTATATTTAGAAAGTCATACTTAATTTTTAACAAATATTGTTTGAATGCTTTCTTTGTTGGAGGCACTTTGCTTGTCCAATCATGTATTTCAAAAGGCAGGATGGGAGAAAGCTGTCCTTCTAGAGGTATATTTACAAGGTAAGTGCAACAAAGGTCCAAGATGAGACTCACGGGAGAGTTTTCCAGAAGTAAAACTATATAAAACTTGGTGTTGGAGGAAGCAATAGCATTTGACAAATAAATTGGTGTGAGCAGAGAACGCTCCTGATGAAAAGATAGTGGTAATCAAAGAGGAATTCGTGTGGTTGAAGTCAGAAACACATTTGGAACGTCAGAAAGAGGCCAGTTTTGCTTGCTATATAGGACTCTTGTATGGAGATAAAAGGGTTGTTGGAAAAGGTGGTTGGTGAAACATTTTAAAGAATGAAATGTTGTCATAACCCTCAGCACAGAAATATTTTGAAGCAGATAAGTTGGTTGAGAGAAGCTGTTTTGTGTCCGCCCCTGACTTAGTACTAGCATTCTTTCCCTCTTTTTGTGGCAACCAAAATGTTTCCATGAATTTTGTACAAAAGCTACCATGTCCTCAGACACACAAACAACCTTCAGTTGAAAGTTTAATATCATAGGCAGCAAAAATTGGGGGTGTTTAGTAAATCATGGACATGCTTCTTCCTATCTTCTATAGAATCCATTAATAAATAAATAATCTACATTCTTCTAAATACTTCTTGAATCCTTTCTGGAATTACTGCTACTGGGCCTGCCATTTTCCAGGGTCCCATTGCTATATCCTTGTCTGTGCTACTGACCTAAAAATCTATGATACAAAATGATCATCTCACTATTTTACATGAAGTGCTATGGCGATGTCCCGTGGATTTCATATGGAACAGTGTATGCAATGTGACACTCCCAACCTGCACAATCTCAACTTGCTGCCTTGTCATCTAATATTTCAGAGGCACTGAATTTGGAAATGTATTTTTATATCAGTTTATGTTTTCATATAGTATTTCTTTTGTCTGAAACATAAGTTTCCCTGATTGATGATAATGGCTGCTTAATATAAAACTCATTTTAAGTTATTTCTTCTACACACCAGGAACCTCCTCCCTCCCCCACACAGCTACCTACACGGTAACATATTGTATATCATGCCATTCTGTCCTGAGTCAGTTAAGTTCTTCTATATAATTTTTGGATTCTCTAAGCTTGTGTATAGTTTCTGAGGACAGAAAGTCACTGAACTATTTTTGTATATTCATTGTAGAAGCTCAGTGAATAAGAAAGAAGATGATTGTGGCCAGGATGTAAATGAATGTACTATGTTTCTGGTTTTATGTAGAGGTCCTTGATCCACCTGGACTGAGCTTTGTACAAGGAGATAAGAGTGGATCAATTTGCATTCTTCGACATGCTGACTGCCACTTGAACCAGCACTATTTGTTAAATTATGCTGCCTTTTCCCCACAGGATAATTTGTGCTTCTTTTTTAGGTGACCATAGGTGTGTGGGTTTAATTCTGTGTCTTCCATTCTATTTTATTGATATACCTGTCTGCTTCTGTACCAATGCAATGCATATTTTATCACTATTGCTCTATAGAATAGCTGGAGGGCAGGAGAATGGTTTCCACTCTCCTGGGTTTTTTGCTATTCCAAATGAATTTGAGAATTACTCTTTCTATTTCCATTGAACATTGAGGAATGGCGCCACCCACCCATCTCAAAAATATTAACCCAGAATTGCTCCTGCCTAAAGGAAATGCAGGGACGGAGAGTGGAGCAAAGACTCAAGGAAAGGCCATCCAGAGACTGCCCCACCTAGTGATCCATCCCATCAGCAGACACTAAACTCAGACACTATTGCTGATGCCAAGAAGCTCTTGTTAACAGGAGCCTGATATAGCTGTCTCCTGAGAGTCTCCACCAGAGTCTGACAAATACATAGGAGGATGGTCACAGCCAACCATTGGACTGAGCATGGAGACCCCAATGGAGGAGTTAGGGGAAGGACGAACAGAGCTGAAGAGATTTGCAGTCACATAAGATGAACAACAATTTCAACTAACCAGACACCCCAAAGCTCCCAGGGACTAAACCACCAAACAAAGAGTACACATGGAAAGATCCATGCCTCAAGCTGCATATGTAGCAGAGGATTTCCTTATTTTACATCAGTGGGAGAGGAGGCCTTGGTCCTGTGAAGGCTTGCTGCTCCAGCATAGGGGAATGCTAGGGCACTGAGGCAGGAGTGGTTGGGTGGGTGGATGGGGAAGCACCCTCATAGAAGCAGGGGTTATTGGATAGGGGTTTGCAAAGGGGAAATTGAAAATGGGGATAACATTTGAAATGTAAATAAATAAAATAACCAATAAATATAATAAAAATGCACTATGTTGTCAAGAGACTATAGGGAAGTGAATCTGATGCTAACACAAGAATACAGAAAAAAACCCCAAGGGTTTCTGAACTTTAGAAAAAAGAAAGGAAAATAATGATATGCACTGTCTTGGAAAACAGTAATGTTGTTGATTTTAGTTCACCAATTAGTTTTGGTTGGTGAAATAAGAAGAAAAACAACATAAGTGATTGATGGTGAGTTCACATTGGAATTTAGAAAGCTAATTTTTGACATAAGGTCAGTAATAAAATGGAAAAAGCAATTCAGACGCAGAAAAAAATAACAACATAGATTTGAGGGTTATTAGTGTAAATTTGTTGTGGTGGATTGATGAAAAGTACAAAGAAAGATTGAACATTTTAAAATGTATAAGAATGAGATAGGCAAATACACAGATTTCTGGGACTGAGAAAGAAAAATAAATGGGTTAATAATGAATTAGAATCAGATAACTGGGTGGGGGGATCTCCAAAGTGGACATTGTCAGTCCTTTATCACACTTTGGTTTGCCTTTCCTGTTAACAATCCAAGAGTTTGTTTTCATGGCATCGTGCAATCTAGTAGTGATTGGCCCTATTTATTGTTGACATGGTTTTAGAAAACCAGAACTCTAGGCCAGGAGCAGTGGTGCTCTGATTGGCTAATCACTGGATCATTATGAAGCTGTTTCAGTAAATGAGTAAGATTTAGTTTAAGCCTGCCCTATTGAATAGTTGGGATATACTTATCTTGATAATTATTTACCAGTTGCCTAGTCTATTAGCTATTTTTCTGGCTAACACTAATAAGTCTAGTCATTATCATCTTGACAAGTAAGAGCAATTCAGTTTTGACTAGTGGTCCTATGTAACAAATACACTCTACAATGAGCACACTTCTTTCTACAGTGAGCATTAGATTTGGCTGGCCAGTTGGATAATTTCTGATCATCCTATATCTACCTTCTAGTAAAAATTTGACCTATTATTTATGTTTATTACTATTTATATTTATTATTTATGTAAAATCACTATCATCACTACTGTCATCATCAATAGTAGCATGTTTTACTTAGGATGGGAGTCCTTAACTCAAAGCCCTTTGATATCTAATTTTTCCCGGTAGTGGTTTTATTTCATGCAGTTAGTTTGTTTCAAAGACATCACAGTTTTGATAGGTTTTTCAAGAAACTCAGCATCCTATAAATGATTTTAGGAGCATTTTTTCTTAAAAAATATCTTTACAAAGAATGCAAGACCTCAAACGAAAATCAAATCCTTTTCCCTTTATTGAGTCTACTGGTAAATATTAAAAGGATTCTTTGACTACAAACAACAGAAACAACTGAGTAAGGCAGAAGAAATTCAACATCCGACATGATTAAAGCGCTTGTTTAAAGCAAGTCGGCACAAAAAGCTGTGGATTCTTGTCTAACTTATAAAAAATGCGAAAGAAGAAGATAAGTGGGATGTTGAACTTTCTGGAAACAATTTCGGCATGTGTAAAAGGTCTATGCTGTTCCTCCTCAGTGCTGGCTACTCCTGCCTCTGACACGTGCTGCCTTAATCAACACTTCGCTGTGAGCATAATGGAAAACATGTTCTCTCTGCCATAACTCTACTGTAGTCTTCTGACATCAGCCAAATGGGACAGACCATCTGAGTTCTGTGATAGACAGCCCTTCTGACAGCAGAATAGAGGACACCCTCCTCAGGACAGATAGCCTTTATAGTGACTGTAGCTTCCATGTGGAAAGCCATCTCTTGGAATAGCAAAAATTGGCAGAGCTTTTCCCATGAATTCTGCCAAAAAGGCAGATCTCTTAGTCACAAATTCTATTGGTTGACCTACTGACACAGGCGCTTGGTGCTTTTCCATCTAATCAGACTTGAGTGTGGAAACAGCCCAAGGTTTTCTCGGGTGTTTATGTTATTTCAATGGCACTTCCTTTGATTTACCTAGAGGATGTTTTGTTTTAATTAAAGTTTATGACCAAAGATGAGCTGAAAAAGTATTGAAGTAGATGTACATTGTTTATGGGTTTTGAATACAATTATTTCAACCATAAAAATAGACCAAACAATTTTGCTTCTCTGCCAGAAATCAATTCACAATCACAGAGTTTCGGGTCTTCATTTTGTTTTCATTTAAAGTAATGAAAGGTGCTTGCTGATCATTAGCTGGAGAAAACTGTAAAGTCAGTAAGTCTGGAAACTAACATTTATTAACTTTCAATAGGGAATGCAATGAGATCTGATGTTGGTTAAATCATGGACTCTTTCCAATTTGTTGGCTCCCTCTTTAAAGCAAATGTACTAAAAATAATGTGACTCCCCTTTTGATGTCAATTATAACGTGTGTACTTTAAAAAAAATCTTTTTGTCTTTTAGGTTTTGATAAGATTTGGCAAGATAGTAGCTATGAACCTCTCTGACACCAGCCTCAGAAATTATGCCAAATGTCAGAAGGTCATGATCCATTTCCTTCACACTCTCTATCCTTTTATGTATCAAATTGTTAAATTAGAAACAAGAGAGATGGTGTACAGGGTAATTCATCTATACTGAAGAGTTTTATTAAAACCAAACAAGCTCTTCTGAGGTGAAACATTAGATTAAAGTGACATCCAAAACACATCCATCAACTTGTTAACAGGTCCTGCTTGGCCCCTTGATACAGAACTTTGAGTCTCAGAATACTTCCAAGCACCAATGGTTTCCCTTGCATTTGAAAAGGTGTTGAGCACAGTTACCAGAGCCCCTGCTTTGAGATTCTTCAAATACACGTGGACTTGGATCTTTTGTTTCTCTGTGCCTTTCTAGCAGTTAGCAGAAGGAACAGGAGTTGATGCTCTCTCTCAATCTCAAGCCTTTAATCCATTCCACTTGTCTGCAGAAATGTCCATGTTGATAATGAATTTTCAAGTAGAGATCGTGGAAACAAGGATACTATTTGATAATACTTAAAGATTTAGTTTAATAAAGTATCAACAATCTGATGTTGTCCAAAGTTTAAGATGTTACTTACATCCTTTTTATCTTTTTCATTTTAGTTCTTAGCTAAGACACTGGAAGTTATAAGGCCAGGAAACTAATGTCCTTCTTTTTAAGTGGGAAACCTCTGAGCTTCTTCCTAAATTAATGTCTGTAAAAATGATTTGATGTGCTAACGGCTGTGTGGAGTTAAAGACTGGTGCACACATTAATGAGATTTTAAAAAATGACTTTCACTTATGCCTGCTAAGTTCTCTTTAAGGAACTGTGTTTTCTTAATGGCATGAAACTCTCATAGTTAGGGTGACTTGAAGAGGTTCCTAGGGTTCACACTAAGATGTAGGCAAGTCTTTGCTTTGAAATTTTCTACAACTTTTCACAATTTTGAATTGTCCTTTTCTTTCACTAGAATGTAAAAAGCTGGTGTCCAGGGCCAGGTTAGAGTAGCTAGAGGTGATCTAAACTGCTTCTTTGGCCTTTTTGAAATTGAGTCTGCTTTGGTAGGTCAAGCAATGTCTTGCACAGAGATCCTAGTCTGTCTTTGGTCTAGGTCCAAATCCTAATTAATTGTTTTTGCCTTCTTGGGCATTTTGTTTTAAATTTAGGGAAATTGTGGAGGGATGAGGGATGAGGGATTTAGGCATTTAGAATCTTATTTCTTGGTCATTTATCTCTTCACAGATACGTATCTACTGGCATTCCATTTTGACAGGATTTATATTTATCTTACAAGGTGGTTTAAAAGATTAGGTGAAATATTTGTCAAAATGCATGCTTCAGGAACTATAAATAATTCCACAAATATTTTTATTCATTATTATTTATTGTAGGCATATTGTTCAGGTGTATTTCTGTCTCTTATTATTTATTGCAATATGTTACACTAGCAGTTGATAATTATTTATTGGTCACAGGTTACTGATGTAACTACCTCCTCTTTCTGACTGTGTTTGTGTTCTCTAGTTCTCCATCTTATTTGTTTCTGCCTCTCTCTCTCTCTCTCTCTCTCTCTCTCTCTCTCTCTCTCTCTCTCTCTTTCAGTGACTAGTATTTCAAGGCTGTTGTGTTCTCAAATACATACGACCTTTAAAGAGTAATTTTTGCTCTTCATCTCTGAAGTACTATCGTGCCTTTTCTCACTATTTTTAACTTTCTAGGTTCTTCTCATATTGTAGCATGGTCTATCAAGTCTGTCCTTGTCATTAATCTTGGAGCTCTCAACACTTCCTGCTGTAAGTGATGGAAAGAAGTCATGAACAATGGCAGAAATTCACTGAGCATAGTCCTCTCCTAGATAGTCTCCTGCCGCCATCTCCACACCTCATCTTTTAGTAGCTTTTGCTGATTCTCCTAGCTGAGGTCTGACTCACTTTCAGGAAAGAAAGGAGCCTGGAGGTTGTAGGGACTTCCACTGCTAGGTTAATGCCTTCCTTCCCACTGAGTAGAGAGTTCAGCCCATTTTGAAGGTCTAGTTCATAGATTTATTGCTATCAATGTTAATTTCCCTTTTATCTTCCCTGGTCTCATTGTTTTACCTCTCTTTAAGTCATTTACTCCATCTTCTTTCTATTTATATACGGGTCCTCTCTCAGAAGGTTGACTGGAGTGTGGGTTTTTAAAGGGAAAGCCTAACCCTACTCAGCCTTGTATAATTCAGAACACTTGTATATAAGTGAGCTGTGGAGTAGATCCATGAAATTGGATCACATGAAAATATTCCTATCTTCACATGCTCACATTGAATAGACTTTGAAAGGCACCTATACTCTTTACATCTTTTATCTTACTACCAAATAGTCTTTGCTCATTCTGTTTGTAAAGAACACAGATATCGCCTAAGTTAAAGGCCCTCATGATGTGTTTTTGGTTGGTTGGTTGGTAGGTTTTTCTAGTCAGATTTTCCATTGCTCTGACAAATGCCCCAGAACAATCAACTTAAAGGAGGAAGCATTTGTTTTGGCTCATGATTTCAGTCTGTGGTGGAAGGAACCAGGAAGCAAAGAGAAAAGAAGAGGCAGAAGACGAAATGCATCTTTCCAAGACATATCCCTGGAAATTTACTTTCTTCAACTAGGTCTTACCAATAATGCCATTTTATTTTATAAATCCATTCTTAGATAATCAGAACTCTCATTATCTAATCAGCTGGTAATCAAGCATGCAGTAAATGACTGACTGTGGGACATTTCATGCATAAACCATGTCAGGTATTGCTGAACATGCTTAACACTGCAGAAGATTCAACACACTTAAAATTTTTCAACTTGAAGATCTCCTCTGTCTGCTAGACAGGAAACTCCATGTTCAGAGATAAGATAAGATACCTCTGGCTGTTCTCTATTACATACCTAGCTAGCATGGCTTACCTATCTTTTGATTTACAGGTGAAATAAGTCTACTGTTTCATTCTGATTTCTAATGTTCGAAGCAAGGAGTGAAATCATAAGGGCTTCTATCACAGCCTCGTCATGTGTAAGTAACACTCAACCTCTTAAGGTGAAACTACTGAGGAATTTCTCAAATTCCTTATATTTAAGATTAGAATTATAACCATAGCCACATGGATGTGTGGTCAGATTTGGGATGGGTAATGTGAATCTCATAGAAAGCTTCATATTAAAAGATCACTTAATAAGCATTAGTTGTTGTTACCATCCAGTTGTCTTATGAATATGGGAAAAGAGGAAGTTCATGTGTGAAATTACAAACTATTTCTTCCCTGGCTCTGAAGATTACTTCATTTTATCAAGTTTTGAGCCTTCAGGGGATTTCATGCATTTGGTCCCTGGATTCTTTTGGGGGATCCTGATTGTTCCCATAGCTGTCTTTGTGGGACGGGAGCCTTGTATTTGCGTGTGTTCAAGAGCCGTCCTAGGATCTAGGTCTGAGGACACCGTGTGCCTCTGCTCCAACACTCTCTTTTCCTTCAAGTCTCCCTCAGGCAGCCTTGAAGTGAATTTGGCCAATCAGTGCCTCTCTGCTTCCAAAGATAATATTAGACCTGGTATAATAGCACCTGAAAGCAAATAGCTTTTCTTCAAGCAACGTAGGGTCATTTTGTAGCTACAGCCAACACCAATATTCTCTTGCCATTCTATCCAGTCAGCTAGGAAGTGAGTTGCTTTTTGCTTTTAGAGTGGCATGGTTTCCTTTTACTTGGATGTTCTTGTGAAAAACGTCAGAAATTATTAAAGGATGTGAGAACAGAAAGTCATAGGACCAAGCAAAGTGCCTTTCATGTTTAATTGACAAGCAGCTTCTCATTGGGTCCTGTGAAACTGTGTGCCTGAAGGAAATGAAAGGAAATTCCATGCTAATTACTCATGCACCTCCCATTTATTCTGGATGACGTACCTGTGAGGAGGAAGGGGCACTGAGTTTCACACTAGCATTAGAAATGGAAAACCGGAAGCCCAGAGACTACTTCAAAGCAATAGACTCAAAAACTATAGTGATTTAAGTCTAGCTCCTCTATTTCCAGGTCCTGCCCTACTACCTTCTGGTTCAATCACCACAGTCATACCTTGTGTCTCAGTTTTCTTATCAGTGGTCCCTCTTATCTTGCCATTGTTAGTGACTTAGTTCTCTTTCATGTGTATTTCGAAATCCTTCTTTTTCTTTTATTGGATATTTTCTTAATTTACATTTCAAATGTTATTCCCTTTCCTGCTTTCCCCTCTGGAAACCCCCTATCCTATCCCTCTCCTCCTGCTTCTATCTGGGTGCTCCATCACCCATCCACTGACTCCTTCCCACCTCCCTGCCCTGCCATTCCCCTACACTGAGGCTTTGAGCCTTCACCAGACCTAGGGCCTCTCCTCCCATTGATGCCTGGTATGTGTATTTTCAAGACAGGATCTTACACTGTAATCCAAACTGCCCTCAGATGCTTGGTAATTCTCTCACACCCTCCACCCCCAAGTGCTTGGATTTCATTTAATTTTTTTTGGGGGGGGCACTAGAAGCTCTACACTTCTACATAATACTTTCATGGCAAAGGTTTTGTTAGGATTAGCTCAGTAGATTTTCTAAAAAGCTATGTTATGCATAGTAAGTACTTATGAAATATTAGCTATTAATATAATACTTGTATTTTAGGGTTGTAGTGACATTTAAATGAGATAATCTACATAAGACTCATAATTTTTTGGACCAAAGCAAATGCTTTAAAGAGGTTTGTAATAGTTTCCATTTCATTGTTAGATTTTTAAATTGCAGTCATGCTGATGAAATGTATGAATAATTCAATCATTGGTTAGGGCCTGGGAGAGTGAGCTTTAGCCCCTCCAGTGTTGGAATGCTGGTGGTAACACTTAAAATAGTATTCAACCATCTTTGGTGTCATATATTTAAATAACTATCATGAATAGTTTATAGAACTAAAAGCTCACCAGCTGGACAAACAGGTGAAAGTAATTGTTTTCCCTGTAAACAATTACGATAAATAAGTAGCAGTGGCTCCTCTTATCTTGCCATTGTTAGTGACTTAGTTCTGTTTCATGTGTGCTTTTAAGACAGGATCTTACACTGTAATCCAAACTGGCCTGTGATGCTTGGTAATTCTCTGACAACTCCCACCTCCAAGTACTTGAATTTCATTTTATTTTTATTTTATTTTATTTATATTATTTTATTTTTGTGTGTGTGGAGGTGGTGAAGAGCACTAGAGTCTCTACAGCACAGCAACAGTTGAGGATGACAGACCCCAGTGCTTCACAGCACCGTTGCTAATGGGTAGCCTTCTCCTTGTCCCGGTCAGACACCACAGAGACTCAATTGTGGAGACATTCCCTGGCACTAGGGTTGATGACGAAGTAAGACTTTCTAAGCCAAATTGGAATATTGACAACAATATTTAGTGAGCTTTGAAGCCTTTCTCTTTGTAAATCACCAAAATCTAAGAGCCTCCTTTTACAGAGGATGCTAATACTTCTTAGAAACAGTTCTTTTCCTTTTCCTCAAGATTCGTGCTAGGTCCAATAAACATCAAGAAGTTAAAGAGTCAGGCAGCTTTTACTATGTATGTGGCTCAGATAGAGTAGTTGTCGATTTCTCTGGCTACCTTAATTTGCTTGGTCGATCAAAGTGTGTTCACCTTACGTATTGAATGTGTGGTGCTAAGATCTTTCGTCTTTTCCCCTCTAGACTGAAATGTCTATTTTGACATCCTAAGATTTGTGGACCTCAGAATAACATCCAGTTTTGCCATATAGTTAGAGTAGCTTTCCAGCTAATGACAGAATTTTTAAAAATTTAGATTGTTTAAAATGTTGAGTGTACTCATCCTCAAGCGCCATGCCTCTTGTGAGGTGAGTGAGCAGTTTTGAGTGTAACAATGACACGAGCAGAGGGCGTCGTCTAGTCCTTCACCCACGTTCTATGCCAAAATTTTGGCTGAAAAATCCAGATGTTGAGTGGAAGTTTACATTGGTCTCCTCTCTGAGGGTTTTCAGAGTAGTCAGTATAAAAAGTCCGGAAAAAAAAATGTGAAGGGTAGATTGTTCTTAGCGTGCAGGAAGGATGTCAGACGGAAAGAGGATATGGCTCTGTTTGCATGCAAGGGCTGGTATTTGCTAGCTAGATATTTCCGCTGTGTCCACAAGACAAGAAAATCCTTGGTTTCCTGTGCTGGACAAACAGCAGGAAAGGGCGTAAGCGTTATTGAATGACATTATCATGTTATAGCCTCATGGGCGAGGAAAGGCTGCTTATCAAAGCCGAGGGCTCACAAGAATGGTAGGGAGGAGACCAAGGTGCTGAGTCTCTTGCAGTGGGTGCTTTGGGCTCCTTGGATTTCCCAGACCTGTCACTCTTCCGCTGAGATAGGAGGGGCTGCTCTTACTCACTGGAAAGTTACTCAGTTCCAGCATTTGCCATCTCTTATCTGGCAAGCAGTTGACATGGAAAAGAACTAGAAACAGCCTGATAGGTAAGCAGACGATGTCAGGGCCCGGACGTTCCAGCCCTCGTCCGCATCACTTAGGCATTGTGCATTCATGCTGGACACTCAACCTTATTCATCCAAGCTTAGATTCTGTTCACTGCAAAGCCCATTTCCTATTATAAATGGAGTAAAAAAAATATAATTCATTCTACCACTTTAGAATTTCAAGTGTAAAAGCTATTTTGACTTTTGATTGGAGGAATACACAGGCAATGCCTACACTCTTGACCTGTATATCAATTTGGATACCAATAATATTGTGAAGTGTAACTGGGCATTTATTTATTTGTTCAGAAATTAATTTGTCCTTACTGCTTCTAGCAATGCCTTTAACCCTGAATCAAACAATTTGATAAATGATGAACCAATGAGAGTATGCTCATATCATACACATGCTGTTGATAATAAACACTTTTCGGAAATAAGATTTAGGATAATAAGATTAACTTTTAGGAAAATTTCAAAATTGAAAAACACTATGAGCAAAACAAATTGGCTAAGGTGTTGGAACCCACATTTTATACAGGCATCTTGTTTTCCTATTTAAATTCTGGGGAAACCTTCCTTATTCTCAACTAACAATATGTAAGTTCAACAAAGGACAGGATCTAAGCCTGTTCTCAAGGAGAATTCTTCTTCTTTTAAAGATAAGTAATGGGAACAATTAATCTTCTAAGGAACACATCAAAGAGAACTGAATTAAATCTTTAAAGGCAACAATAAAATGATTAAAAGAAAACATCACAGAATACTAAATACGAATAGAAGATACTTTCACAAATTTTCTTTGGAAAATGCATCAAATCTCTAGTGGCATCCTGGGGAGGAGGGGCATAGTTTATCTTGAAGTCGGAAAATCATTTATTTACTCTCTTATGCTAATTTGGAGGTATCTTTTCCTCACATAGATTTATCAAGTAAAATATTCTTCCAGGGCTATAAGTAGTTCTAATAAATTTACAACCAAGTTACATGGCTTTTAAAAAAAATTATGGCATGAAGAACAAATCATGATTGTAAGTAGGTTTTTAAAGGTAGTTACCAAAATTTTCTCTCCAGTGAAAACAATATTTTGTTATTATATACCACTGACATAAAAAAACACACATGGCATTTTAATAAATAACCTTCGTTAGCTATAAATGCAAGTAATCAACATACAAACTTAACAATTTATAAAATTAATCAGTTAAGTAGTCAAGTCAAATGTCTTGGCTTCCTTTTAGTCAAGTGAAAAAAAATTGCAAAAAGTCAAATGAGCATATTGTTGCCCCTAAGTTGATTGACATAAACATGGTGCAGAGGAGACTTAAGATGCTATGAGGAGGGCTTCTGCTGCCCTGAGTGACACTCAGTAACAGGCTCCAGAAGCTCTTTATGGCACTTCCCATTCAGAGTTAGTGCCGTCACTGCCCCTCACCCCCTTGCACTTGGCCTGATTCCCAACCTCCCATGCCTTCTCTACTTCAAGCATTTTCTGCACTCTTTTCAAAATTAGTTTGCTTCCAGAGCACTCTGACCATGCCAGTGCTACCCAGGGCCCCCAGAGACTCCCCCCACCTCCCTGTTCAGCTCCGATGCTGACTGCTGCCTTCAAAACTGGAACATAGTTCCCTTGTGACCCCTCTGTCCTTCCTCCTCCAAAGTCACAGCTGTTTATTGTGTGAAAGGCTAAAAGGACAGAGGAAGAAGGCACGCCTGCTGCATGCTTCTTTGTTAACCTGGAGGTGTTGGTCCAGCTTATCCCCCAGGTAGTTTACAAAGTAAAGGAGGAGTTGTGAATTAATGCTTGTTCCAGCAAGAGGCCTGTGTGTGAAGCAAACCACTGTATACAAGTGGTAGGGATATATACGTTCAATAGACATTTTCATAAGCAATTTTTCTCTTTTTTAACTTTAATGTCTTTCCATATTGCATTCATCTGCATAACAGTAAACACATGCCCCGACAGAAAGTTGCAGGCAAGGATATTTATTTATAACAGATGGCACAAAGCAGGAGCATGATGAATTAGTGTGTGGCTCCTGAACTAGCAGGCCCATAAATAAAGTATCCTCAAAGCTACTTTGGGGATCTTGCTTGCTCAGAGGGAAGAAAGGAACGATGATGCTCACAATTTTGTTGCCTTATATAAAATAATTCCAAACATGTGCAATTTAACCACATCCAACCCTAATTTTGTAACTGAATTTTTCATCCAAAAATGTGCTTATAGGTAGCTTTTTAGACCCATGAAACAATTGTGGCAGTTGTAATTTTCTTTTGCTACTTTTTTTTGTGTGTGTGTGTATTGACCTAATGGCTCAAGACATTTTAAAAACTATAGAATTGCAAACTGATAATGGTCAGAAGGAGAAAAAGACCAATACCATTTGCATAACCACTTGGGTGAAACTGAAGGTATTGATAGCTAGAATAGAGATTATTTTCAAGCATGCTGTAATTAAAGATACAAATGCTCATTTGTGGACAATGAGTAATTTTGTTGCTGTCCCAGTGTAAAAGAATACTAGATTTTAGGCCAACTTTTGTGGTCCTTATGAATGCAGCTCTTTACGTTCAGAAACACTATTTTATTTTTAAATCAATTTTGGGGCTTCATTAACCTTGTTACTATTTTTAAGAGGGGCTGAGTGGGTTACAGTTTTTAACAGTTTCATTAATCCCCGGACACATATAGTAATCTGAATGCTAGCACAAAAATATGTAAATGTGTAGGTGAGTATGCTTGGATGTATAAATAATTTTGACCCACCAATATTTTGATGATTGAACAGACAACTAACATAATGAAGTCTTGGTTGGTGAGGAAATGTTTTTCATGTTTTAGACATCTTACCTTTACTTACCCCGGGTTGGGCTGCATGAACAGGTAAAAGTAAGTCCATTTACTAGACTTAAACTGGGCTACATGAACAGATAAATGTACCATGCATTTGAGCTGCTCATTCCCTATGTGAAACAAACAATTTCACTCAACATCAAACGTGCTCTTTGGGTTCTTCTTTCGGTGAGGGAAAAGAGCATCAGAGGCTCGGCAGCCTTACACACTCACAGAGAAAGGCTTCTTTCTGTTAGTGCAACAGCTCTCAGCATCACGAAGTCAAAGTGCAACGTCACCTTCCCTGACTTTCCCAATGTTGGCTTAGAGGCAGAACCATAGAGGGGAACCGAACCTGGAGACGTATTTCAGCGAGGGTCACACACACACACAAGACACGAATTTTGAAGAACTTGAGCTGGAGTGGTTCGTGAGGAGTAGGGAGTAGGTGGAAGAGAGCAGTGGGAGTGAATATGACTGAAATGCATTATACACATGTATGAAATTGTAAAAGAATAAAGTCTATTTTTCAAAAGAAAATTAAAGCCACTTTTAAAGGTTTCTTTGCTGAAGACATTACAATGTTATTTGAAATCGGATAGGTTCACCCATGACCAAGAAGCATGAGAAAGTCTGATGGGTTCACGCACAACATACAGAACTCAGCATTGTATGGTGCAATTACCAGAGCATGAAGAAGTCCCCTTGCTCACTCTGTGAGCTGAGTGAAAGAGATACTGTCTCCTCTTTTAACTTATAGAACAAAAGTGTGCTTGAATACATGTCTCTTGGTCATGTTTCTTGAGAAAAAATGACTTTGAAAAAAATGGCTTTGAAAAATGTTTCGGAATTATTTGTATTTGAATTTGATAAACGCGTAGGAATGATTTGTCATGCTGGTTTTGAAACTTAGAAGGTGCTGTAGACCAGGTACTTGTCCTAGTTAGTTTTACCTGTCAATGTGTCACAGCCTATAGTCACCTGATAAGATTGGCCCATGGGCATGTCTGTGGGATGTTGTCTTGATTATTAATTGGTAGAGGAGGGCTCAGCCCTCGGTGGGTAGAGTTATTACTTGAGTAGGAGGTCTTGGGTATATAAGCACAAACCTATGAGAGGGTCAGACAGATAGAGATCAAAGAACATTCTTCTCTGGTTTCTGCTTCCAGTTCTTGCTTGAATTAGTTCTCTGACTTTCCTCAATGTATAACTTGTAAACTAATATAAACTCTTCTCTCATCACAGCAACAGAAAAGAAACAGGAGCAGTTCTTTCTGGTTAGTTCTGTTGTCAACTTGAAACCCCTGGGAAGAGGGGACCTCAGTAGGCAAGTTCCTCAGTCATATTATCTGTGGGCATGTCTGCAGGAAAGTTTCATGCTTGCTAATTGATCCTGAAGGGCTCACAGCATTGTGGGCAGTACCAGGCAGATGGGCTGAGCAAGCCAGTAAACAGCATTCCTCTGTGGGTTTTATTCAGTTTCTGCCTCCAGGTTTATTCCTGCTTTGTCTTCCTTCAATGATAGTCTGTAACCTACAAACCAAATAAACCTTTTCCTCTCCCTGTAGGCTTAGATTTTTCTAAGCCTATTTTATTTAGGGCTCTAGAACACTCACCTCCCTTCTAGTCCACCAACCAGAGGTAGGGAAAAAGAAGGTTTATAGAAAAAGGGGGTTGTGGATCTGTTTAAAAGAAGTTCTTTGGGGCGATTCCACTGTTGGTTGATAGGGTACCAGAAGTCCAGTTCAGTAAACACCAAACAAATCAATAGCAGCAGCTTGATTCAGGAGAAACCACAAGGCTTCGAAGAATCAGCATAAGTCAGTGGAAGTGGCCAGAATCACTCAGAGTACCATGAGAAGTCTTTGGTGCATTTCTCTCTCTCTATGAAGTGAAGACAAGCAAAGGAGCAGGATCAGCTAAACTGGAATGGCCGGCAGAGAACAGCAAGGCGGTACCCAGCCACCCAGGGTAGCAGTGCAAGAGTGACCCCTCGATGTTTTTGGGTTCCACTTACACTCTTTCCAAATGTCACACTCCCTCTCAACAGTGCCATACAGGAAAATATCACACGGCCGCTCATGTGTCTGCTTCAGCAAAACATCCTCTCACAAGACAGCTTCCAGAAAACATCTCGTGTCACAACTGTGTTTCCGAAGAAACCAGAAATTTCCATTTCATCCTCCAAGTTGTTTTTTGGTTAGCATTTTATTACAGCAGCAAAACCCAAGTAGGAACAAGTACTTAGTTTTTACAAAATCTTTACACATGAGCAGGGGATAGTAATTGTTGTTAACTTCAGTTGCTGCTGCTATTTTTACCAGGTTTTCTTTGTTTTCCTTTTAAAATCATTGTCACTATTCTGTGACTCATGGTACTTAGACACTCTGCAGTTTTGCGTATAGGAAATTAAGGTATTAGTAAATAAAAGCCACTTTTATTAATTTATATTAAAGCTAGGGGACACTTTTTATTAATTAGCGGTGTGTTTACCTCCACAATACTAAAATATTGTGAGAGCCAGATAATCAGGGAGTTTGCTGTGAGACAGTGTCTCCTAATAATGCCAGAAGCTACAACATTCATAAGCTTTCACCATCCTGACTATCTAAACACGAGCTGAAAATGGATGGCACCAATAGTCATGCCAAAGTAGATGGGAAGCCCAAGAGGCTTCAACCTCACATGAAGGACTATAGGCAAGTAAGGAACATAGAGACTGAGGGAAATCACCTTCTCCAGGGGAGACCATGATAATTCACCATCTAATATCAAATGATCAGCCCTTAAAGGACAAACATATGAGTATCATTCTACAGATTGAACAGGTTATGTTTAGAAATATATACTTATACATATGCGTGTAACAACACTTAATTTAAAGAGAGGGCATGGGTTTGAAAGGTAGCAAGGAGGGAATATAGGTGGGCTTAGAGGGAAGAAAAAGACAGGAAAAATGGGCTTCTCTTTTCTCTGAGTGCCTTCTGCTAGTCGCTGTCCCACAATATTCAAGTCAAGTCAGCTTAACACAGAAACAGCAAATAGAAATGTAGTAATGACCCAGGATAGCCTCTCTGAAAAAAAGCAAACTAGTATCCTGCTTTTACCCAACCCACACCTCATTTGCAAATAATCTTGTGTATCCTCTCACCAGAAAACAGCAGGATTTATCCAGACATTTTCTATTGATAAGTAACAGTGTCTCAGTTTATATTTGAAGTAAGAGGGGACACTGAGGTGAGGGGGCACTGAGGTGAGGGGGCACTGAGGTGAGAGGTCAGTGAGGTGAGGGGGTACTGAGGTGGTTAGCTATTCACAATAAACTTGCCCTGGTTATGATTTATTACTAACAATTTGAATTAATGAACAGACACTCCCTTTTACCTCTTCAATATAGATTGCTATTAGGACCTTAGAAAAAGCATTCTCTACTAAATGCTCTCTTTTAAACAATTCACATTTTGTCTTGGCAGTGTGTACTGCTGGTGTTAGGGAATTAAAAACCATTAATTTTAAAAGGCCATTTTAAAAACCCATTATTTAGATAACTAGTTTTCTTTTTCTGTCTTGGGCTTGGAAATTACTCAAAGAGACCTCGGGCTGCAGGTGCATCTCATATTTTGATAATTCTGCCATCAAATTTAGGACTTGGAGAAGTCCCAAAGCGACGAAATTGAACCTGTACATTCATAAATTGATCAAAGAGGTAGAAGAAGAGCTCTGTTGGTTTGTTTTTTGCATGATAATAGAGGCATTAATTCATGAAGAGCGAGTGACCTTGATTGGATCACAATTGATTTGGAGTATTTGTATTTTAGTCTCCTTCCAAGAATGTATTAGAAAATGAAAGAAGGGGATCTTTTTTAAAAGGAGACTACATCAAAAGCATTTTGTTACAGTTGGCTTTCGGCAATGCTTTGTGTAATGGTCTCTAATATCCCCCTTATCTTCCCTACTCTTAGTGTTTGTCTAAGTGGATGATGTAAGTTTTAGATTTATTTGCTTTAAATTCTCTGTATACACACAGTGTGTGTGTATGTGTGTGTGTGTGTGTGTGTGTGTGTGTGTGTGTGTGTGTGTTTGCCTGTGAGTGATGGTGATCCAGGAAGGCTAGAGGCAGCAGATAACCCTGAAGCTGGAGTTATAGCTTGGTTGAGAGCAGTCTGACAGATATGCTAGGTACTAAACTGGATCCTCTTTAAGAGTAGCGCATGCTCCTAACTACTGAATCAACTCTCCAGCCCCTGAATCATACAGGATTTTGCATATTAATAAAGATGACTTTCTCTTGGCGGTCTACATATTATTCTTTTATACCCCAGCGAGTTAAATACCTGGAAAATTCAATCTAATAAGTTCCGCTATTTTGACCTGTTTCTCAGAAACTATTTTATCCAGTCAATGCTCTGGTCGTAAGAATGTTAATTTTATATGGACCCTCCTAGGTATAGTTATCTGTAGAATTGCCTTTTTTCTTTGTCATGGTCAGCCTGGTTGGAAACATTAAATTCAAATGTGACAAAAAAGTATGATAACAATTTTCAAACACATTGGAGCACTAGACTTTCAAACCTGTTTTAATGGACGAAGACATATGAGAGCTCTGACAGGATGCATGTGTCAAATCTCTTCCATGGTATATAAGGCAAGAAATGACTAGAGATGACTTTTCAGAATGTGTGTTTTACAGGTAAATGAGATTGTGTGATGGTCATGAAACAAGGGCCTTCTACAATTGGTCACATGAAATCCTCTCAGAAAGGAGCGTGTCTCCCTACCCTGCCAACCATATGTACTCTATAGTTAATGTTTCATAATGCTGCTATGGTTTTTCCAAGGCTGGACAGGATTATCACTGCTGAGACAAAGTTGCCTGAGAAAATCAACTGAAAGCAGGAAACGTTTCAGTCATGGCTGCTACTGTTTGGGACCATGGTGAGACAGAACATTGTGTGGACAGAGGAAGCTGTGAAAAGACAAAGAAGAGTTAGGATCTCCAGACACATGATGTCCGATCTAAGAGGGGCTGTGTTTGAATCCTATCACGGAGGGATAGGAAGCCTGAGAAAACTAATGACAGTTGAAGATTTAGTTTCCTTATCTGTTAAGCAAAGATAATGATAGTAGTTAGCTCAATCGATTGTTCTGTGATTAAATAGAATTATACCGAGCACTAATATTGAGCTAACATTAACTACTATTATTTTTCTCATTCTTTTATTACTAGTTGGTATTTCTGAATCCATACATTTCCTTTTAATACGGCTTTAGCTACACCATTAAATGTAGCACGTCCATTGCTCCTTGGGTCTAAATAGTTTCCTAATTTTCACTACTTTGTCAGATTTGATTTGGTGTACCCATGTATTTTTACACTGCTTAACATAGGGATCATTGTAAGGGCTGGGTGCTATATTGTTTTGTTGAGGAAATAAGTGCTTATATATTTATATGTGTTACAACCTGTGAAATATAGTACAGGTAGCATAATATGAAATACATGATATTCATCAAGAATGCTTTGAATCAAATGCATGGTAGTTTTACTTTAGTTTTTAGATCTCCACTCATGTTCACTAGATAATTGGCAACAATGGTGCTGTGTTATTTACATCTTGAACATCACCATTTGTTCCTTATTTCCTTTAGATTGTGTAGGTATTACTTAACATAGGTCATTATAACTGTGAATTTACAATATTACAAAGTAGTTCAGAGAGATTTTTAACATCGTTTTGTTAAATATAGGCTTAGTTATTTTAGCTCCATTTGGTCTGTTCATTTTTCATATTACCCATTGACGCTGATTGTTCAACTGTGCTCTTAACCTTAAGGATCCACTCATCAGCCACTATAGCAGCATTATCTTCATATTTGTTAGAACCTACTATGCTGTGAGAGTTCCGTTACATTGATTACACCAATTAGTCTCTATGAGGATATTTCTGTACTTGCACATGACTTTGTGGCCCTTTATTGAAATTTGGAGTCCAATTAACCACCCTTTAGATGTAGGTATTTCTTGTGACTTGTTTTTGGCCAATTTAGTGAACAGAAATGACAGTGTGCCCCTTTAAGCCTTGGCCTGGAGAAATATTCTGTTTGTTTTCTCACTTAGCATTCTGTAACAGCTCAGCATAGCCTGCTCAAAAATGAGAAGCGTGTGACCAAGTTGCAGACTCCTCCCTACCAGGCAAAGGCTAACATGCTAATCAAGCCATCCTAGACCAATAACCTGACAGCATCTTTAACAGAAGGTTCATGAGGGAGCCCAGAGGGTGGATAATGAGTCAAATCTTTAGAAGTTCCCACTTGACCTGAAACTTATGATACTTACATTTTATGCCACTAAATGTTGGATTGCTTCCTGAAGAACTTTGGTGCTCTGTAAAGGATATGGAATGGCTTTATTCTCTTGGGCTTTATTGATCTAAGGTCTGTTGTGTTTTAACTTCACTCATGAGCATAGAATAGCTGGGCATAGGGTTCATGGCTGGCCATTATTCTCTGCTAATATTTCAGATTCACCATTTTCTCTCTCTTCTTCATGTTAAGAGGTGTCTGAGGTTGCTTGAGCTCGATGATCCCACATTATTAATTGACTTTCAGAACTTTTTTACAATGTCATAAGGAATATATATCAACGTAGTATTTCTGTCTATGTTGCTCAGAGCCTAGGCTTCTTAAATTGAGTACCTTTTTCTTTAAACAGGAATATTTTAGACGGTTTCCATTTTTGAATATTTTCATTATTTCATCCCTTTTCTGTGGCTGTTTGTATTCTTATGTTAATTTGTGTCCCCCCAAATTGTTTGCAGGAGAAGGTCTACATATACATAACTTCTGGGAACCTGTCCCCAGTTGGTTCTGTTAGGTAAACAAAGATGCTGACAGCCAATGGCTGGAAGGGCAGGGTAGGCAGAGGTGGGATTTTTAGGATTCCTACACAAGGACCATGGAGGAAGGAGGAGAGAAGGAAATTTTCCATGCTGGGAGAAGTGGAGGAGCCAAGATGCCACACCTGAGAAAGAGGTATAGCCACCATGTAGGAGCCAGGGAGAGCGGTCCAAGAAGGCTGCCCACCTGGGTCCAAGGCAGCCAAGATAGAATATAGGATTTAGCAAATTGTAACTCAGGATTATTGGCGAGAGGTGATTAGCCATGTGGAGGTTAGGAAGTGGTCCAGCCATTGAGATGACTAAGGCATATCAAAATATAAAGGCTGTGTGTATGGCTTTCATCTGGGAACGTAGAACATTTGGGTGGGTAGCATGGAACCCGCGTCCAGGATCTATTTAATTAACCACTGTTATACCTTCAAATTATCTTTAGAAGTACATTTGCCTTTCTAGCTTCCTACCCTAACTTTTATCCTCCTCTTTTAATTTTTCATGACTTTTATTTAAAATGAATTTACAAAGTTAGCTTTTTCCATAGTATACTCGTACAGTCTTCAGTAAGATATTTTCATACATTCACAAAGAGCACTGTGATTGTATCCTCCTCCCCTCTTTTTAGAGCTGCTACTATTCTCAATAATTTCCCAAGATTCATTCTTTAATCCCTTGATTCTTGGTTATTCTCATCTTTCATTCACACCATTTCTTGAGGGAGTCAATGACTGTGGGTTTTATTCTACAACCTTTCTTCATTTCCGAATGACAACCTTTCGTTTCTCTTCTGAATGTGCTTCCTTTGCTGCTTAATTCCTTACTAGAGTTTCTTTTCCTTTCTCTAAGGCTTTAGATTTGTCCCACAATGAGATCCCACTACTGTGTGATTTGTACTCAAGGCTAGTGTTCTCCGGTCAACCTTGACAAGATTCATACCCCTGGATCATATGGGAGTCAAGGAAAAGATGGCAGCCAAAGGAGGAGGCAAACTTCAGACTCATCGCCTGTCCCTCCCCTGCTCAGGAGAGAGGGCAGTGGATTTACTTTCTTGGATGAGGGATGTTCGGGCGGAGCTAGTTCCTTGTCACTGTGAACTTCGCTATAGGCGAAACTTCTACTGCTGCTTTAGAGGAAACCCTCCGGCAAAGAAACAGACACCTGCCTTTGAGAGGTGACAGAGAACATAAAAGGGCAAAGTCTAAACCCTAAGGCATACTAGAGAACAACCACATCCTAGCAAGTTTTGTCATTTGCTCTTGTGTGTCACAAGACTTAACTGTGATTTTTCTCTTGCAAGGTGGTGGTGATGGTGGTGGGTGCATGTTTCGATACATGTTCAATACGCCTGGACTTAACAAAATATCAGTCTACAATGATTTTACTTGTTCATAGACCCCTCGGCTCAAGCAGAACTTAAAAATTAATTTCTCCTTTGGAGGAACTCCTGAGCTCTGAAGGCAGCGTGGCTTCAGACTGATGCTGGGTTTGTGCACATTGCTGGCTTGCAGTTTCGATTAATCACTTTCTCTTCCCTGGAGATCTGAGGAAGGCTTCCTCATCGTGTCCCCTGAGTGGAGGACTTTTATCTCTCTTCTCCTTTTCTCTGAGCCCATGGCTTTGAAGTTCCTGACTTTGTGTTCTAAGTCCTAGCATCACATAGACCCAACGGTCTTGTCACCTGTTTCTAAGCATGCTTTGTAACCCTAAGCCCCCGGCTGCTGCCAGGTTTGAGGACCCTACCCCAAGGCTGCTGCAGAGTCAGCTCCTGTGCTTACAATTAGAGCAATTCAGTTTCCTTGTTTCTGTCACCTGGGACTTAGGCTTGTTACTTTTCAAATTCAGATACAGGGTAAATCTTAGATCCGTTTTCCCATTGTTTCTAAATGTTGGTAGCAGACTGCTATTCTTGCTGGAATTGATCGATAGATCTATCTATCTATCTATCTATCTATCTATCTATCTATCTATCTATCTGAGTAATTTAAAAATATTGTGTGTGTGTTTTTAGTACAGTGCTTTATTGTTCAAGTAAAAAGATACTTGAACGTCTAGACACTTCTGTACCTTAATGAGGAACCATCCATGAATGAGTTATGTCTTAGCCAAACTGTTTATGCTTAGTGTTTCTATTGGGAGGATGTTCTTGCTGACTTTTACACATGTATGGGCAGAGAGAGATGTTGGGTGTCTTTTACCCATCTATAGCTTATTTTTTTATGATGGAATCTCTCACTGGTGCTCAACATTTTGGATAGATTTCCTAGTAAGGAAGCTCCCTGGATCCACCTATATCTGACTTCACTCCCTCAAAACTAAAATTATAAATGTGTGATTTTTATGTGGGTGTTGGGGATCTGAACCCACATACTCATTACCTGCACAGCAATCCTTTTACCCAGTATGTCATCACCCTAGCCTCCTACTTACAGGACTTAAGACAGTTTAATCACATACAAAAGGGAACAGACATTTGATTAAAATCCCTTATGGAATTAAACTTTATCAACAAGTTAATAGTTGAGTGTTCAGTGCTGACACAGCCAACTCAATATGGCTAATATAATTAATAATTAAATAGGTCTATTTTCCTAGCTGTGTCACAAAATTTTTAGTATTCCATGAGAAAGACCAGATGGAGTTATAGATCCCTGTGTAACCAGTACGTGGATAAGCTTCCAGCAAAGCATGCTGGAAAATTTAGAAGTATTTCTCAGAAGAATTCTAGCTATGTGGAATCACCATTTCGTTATTTTTTCTTCCTGTTGCTTTCTCATCATAACTAAAAGCACTTTTCTCTCTCTCTCTTTTGTAACCAAGTAGATGTTGGAAAACTACATCCTCTTTTCTTTTACTGCCCTCTTCCTCTTCCTACAAGTGCTTTGAAGGAATCCGGTATCATCTCTCTCAGCTGCCAAACTCTTCTTCGATTTCATTTGTAAACCCGACCTCTTCTCTTCCATTCTCTCTGGTTTCTCATACTTAGTCCATTTCATGGCTTCTCTATTAGTTCTGTACCAAAAATCTCCAAATTGTTTCTGTTCCTATTTCTTCTAATTCTACGTTTTCTGCTTGAGTTGCACCTTCTATTGCCGGAGCTTCAATTACTACTTAAATGTCGGCAATTTTCACAACTGAAACAAGGTTTTACTGCATGTAATTTATTGATTTTGTCAGCCTGCTTCCCATCGTAAACAGAAGACTCAGGGATTTTCCAATTATGTTGAAAAGGGTAGAAAAAGAACACACACATGCACACACACACCCACACTAGAGAGAGGGAGGAGAGAGAGAGAGGGAGGGAGGGAGAGAGAGAGAAGGGGAGAGAGAGAGAGAGAGAGAGAGAGAGAGAGAGAGAGAGGTCTGTAGATAAGGTTTTAGATAAAATGAGATGATGAGAGCCCAGAAGACAAAGGGACAATCTCAAAGATGCACCTGAAAGACTTTTTCTCTTTAAGGACCGAAAGTTGGACGGTGTTATGTCCTCGCCATTACTCAAGCCTATTTAATGTTCTGCTCTTCAGATATCTAAGTAAGTTTGCCCATTCACCTGTGGAAGGACGTCTGAGTGATTCTAACCTGAGGTGATTGTACGTGGAGCTGTCATGAACATCCAGGACTACCTCATGGTTTGGGCCTATTGTTTCATGTCTCTTCAGCGAATTCCACACGAGGAACGAACCGACCATAAAGTAAGTGTTTAGTTAAGAAAATGCCAAGCTGCGTCCCAAAGCTGCGCTGGTTTGCATCCCCACCAGTTGCGGAAATGACTTCTTATTGTGCTGCATCTGTGGCAGGCTTGCCACGGTAAATGTTATCAGTTTTAGTACTTCAATGTGTATGTCATGGTATCTCAAGGTTCTGAATTACACTTATAATGACTAATAGTAACAGCATCTTTACATGTATCTTCTATGGTGAAGTGTGTTTGTTTTTCTCTAGTTCAACATTAGGCTTCTGGTTTCCTCAGTTTTGAGGCATTAGACACCCCTTCTGTGTGTGTGTGTGTGTGTGTGTGTGTGTGTGTGTGTGTGTATGCATGCATGTATGTATGTATGTATATATGTATGTATTATGTATTATGTATTGTGTATGTTTGATGCAGGCAGAAGGCCTGGGAGGGCAGCTCAGCTCATGGTGGCAGAATCATACCATGGGAACTATTTATATTATAGTGGCCAGTTAGCACAGTGGCAGAATCCAGACCCAGTGTAATCTTCAAGGTCTTCCTTCAAAGGACTGATTTCCACAATGAAAGTTCAGGCCTTAACCTAAATAGCACTTCTGTAATAAAGGTCAGGAATAGAAAGAACAAGATTCAGATTCAGACCATAACACTACTAAAATAATATGAGAATAATCTGTAAAGTTTAAAAAGCTATAGAAGGAGGTGTGTTTTCTAAAAACTCAGACAACTAAGCACATGAAAATGGACAGCAGAAAATGTATTGAATTATAACTTACTAATCAGTGTAAGAAAAGGGAGATTCAGAAGTGCTGTGAACAGCCAGGAGAAAAACAGATGGAGGAAAAGAAGCCAAATTCTGCCCATTATGAAGACAAAGACATTTACCCTATGCAGTGTAGAGAATATCCTTTGTTATAGGATCAGAAAATAGCACATAAGACCTGAATTCCTATCATTCACTGTTTGTTTCTTTGCTGTGATAACTTTAACAAGAATACTGGTACCAATGAGGATGACATTTTAATTTATTGTGATCACTTCAGTGATCAGTAATTTGGTGTTTCAAAGATAGAACATGTAGAGGAATGTCTGAGGGAAGTGACTCACTCAACAGATGATTAAGTAGGGTGAGAATATGGACAGCTATCACATGACCAAGTTTTACACTGTCTTATGGAGAAACGCTATGCCCTGCATACTGCTGGTATTGGGACCAGCATAATATGTGGGGTTTTGGTAGCCCTGGAGGGAAGATTTTTAATGAAAAGAGACCTCCAATAATGCCTCATGATTTTACTTCATTCCACTACAATTCTACTGTCTGAGTAGAGAGAATGTTAAGCTAACAGAATACTCAGCCCTAACAAAGGTTAGAAGTAGGGAGAACTTACTGTTTGAACAAGTGTATGACTGAAGGGGGAAAAATACCAGGAAGAAAACAGATGGAGAAATGGAAGCCAGAGAGCGGTGTGTCTGTGGGAGGATAAAGGGGTGGTGAGAGAGAGAGAGAGAATGGGGAGGGGGCCACCGCAGATGATTCAAACAATCTTTTAAAGGTTTGCTCCCTCTTTTTGGAAAATTTAAAAATATTTTCAGCAAACAATATTGCTCCTCTCCTGGTTCTGTTTTATTCAGCCTTCCTCTCTGCACTGCTGTCTGTTCTTTGTTTTGTATGCTAGCCTTCCATGGGGAATTCTGCCTAACCAGACACTAGGGGAACTGCCAGCTATGTCAATCAACTGTCATAACTAGGGCTAGAGACCAAAAAAGAGCAGCATAAGCCAAAGAGTGGGGAGGGGAGAGACAGAGATGTGTGTGGGAGTGCATTGTGGGTGAGGCCGGTGGGGAGGGCTGGAGGAGGCTTGTTCGGCTGGGAAAACACATTCTACCCATTTCTCCTGAGTCACTTCAGCTAGACTTTTTTTCCCTTCATCTCTGTGGGAAATCAAGAGCAAAGGCTTAGCTTATCAGTAGTTTCCCTGAGCCAGGAATCAGAAAGCTGAAGAGACATCCTGTATTGAGCTTTGAAATACTGACCTCAACAGAATCCCCACCCTGAAGACCAAACAGAAAAGAATTTGGTATAGATAGGCAGGCTAGGGCAGGCAATCGGAAAAAAAAAATGCTGGCCTAAAAAGTGCACGTCACAGACTAGACAGAGAAGAGGTTCTCTTCCTTGGATGATTTAAAATATGAAGGACTTTGCGAACTCAAACCATTTCCTTTTGTTTGGATTCGATTGAGAAAGATCATTAGACACACACTTCTGCCAAACACAGATAGGACTGTTCCAGAATTATGCCCAAAGGCAGACCTTGAGCCCAGCATTGTGTCCACTATTTGGCCTGTTTAATGTAGAGGGGGCTTGCATGCCACGCTCTTTCCAGAGGTTACAAAACTACCAGGACACCTGTAATTGGCAAACGAGTACAGTGCAGACTTTGGCTAATACTATTTAAGCCTTTGTTTTTTTGCCCCTGGTAGAATGAATCATTAGTTCATAAACTTAGCTGAGAACTGATACATTCTTTGACATGAATTTATGAAAAGGAAAAACAAACACCCCAATCCCCCTTTTTTTAAATAGACAATCCTGGTTGTTCATGATGACTACATTTATATTCGTTCTCTTCATATGTTATTTATTCCAATGTCTAGCTATAACTTGATTCATCCCTTATGATCATGTGATATCATATTAACTTAGATTTAAGTATGTCGAGGCTTGATGAAGAATAACAATTACATATGAATTCCCTATTACATCATTTTTAATACCCCATACTGTATATTAAAAGATAATCCAATATAGCTAAAGAAGAAATTGGACTGCATTCTCCTTTTATTATCCCTCATAGAGATAGGAACTACAATAATATACTTTGGGTAATCAATAGATTAGAATCAATTATACATTAACACTTAGGAGGTTCACATCTTCAAGGGCCTCACTAATATGAATGATATTTCCAATGCCAAATTCATCTCTAAAGATTTTGACTTAAGTGAAATACAGACAATAAATTCACATGGCCATCTGCCTATGTGTGCCGCGATATCAAAGAGCGCTTGCTTCAGCAGAGGTTGGCACTTATATTCCTCAGCGCGTCTCCAGAGACTCATCTTTCACTTGTTACACCAGAAACATTTTTTACCTATTTCTGGCCAGGCTACATCTGATCCAAATAGTTTTTTTTTCATTTGTGGTCCCTCAAGGAGAAATTCACATCTATTTGTGACTTTAAAGTTTGAGAAAGGATTTTGTTTGTCTTTTAACAGCTACTTCTAGAGAACTCAAATGTCAAACTTGAAGAGTTTAAAAGGCAAAATGTTTTTCTTAATAAGCGGTTCATCTTGAACAAACTTAAAATCGATATAAGCACCGTAACAGGAAGTGGTGTACACCAAATAGTATTTTCACAGGACCTGACATCTTGTCACGTCTCAGCACATTTGCCTTCCTTAGCCCCCCGTAGCTAAATTTGGCACGAAAAAAACCTATATAAAAAGACGTCTATGCATTCCTGTGTTTCTTGTGTTCATCTCTGAAAGGCCAAAGCACTGGACAAGCTGGCTATTTTAACACAAAATGATAGAACGAGACAAAGAGCAGATACAGAAGGAGACAAGCAACAGTTTTGGAAAATTCCAGGCTATTGTGATTCTGTAAAGTTTTCAGAAGAGTAGGTCATTATAAAGAACAGGGAGCTTGGTAAGACAAGGTGACGGCAAAGATCCATCTCCATTGAGAATTCTTAGTCCTGCTTCTTGAGGTAAAATTATATATATATACGTATATATGTATATATATGTGTGTGTGTGTGTGTGTATGTGTGTGTGTATGTGTGTGTGTGTATGTATTTATTTATCTTGACAGCATTAGGGGTTCGAGTATCAATTGATACAGACTGAGTGCTTTACGAATAAGCTATAACCCCAGCTATTGTGAATTTATTTTTAAATAAACCAGATTCACTTTCTCTGCAAGGATGCAACACAACTTATTTAAGATTTAGAATCCGGTAGTGCAATATAGTGTGCTGAATTCATAAAGGAGTCTTAGTCAGAATGTACAGAGTCCTAGTCAGGAAGGATTATCACAGAAAATATATAGAAGAAAGAAGATAGAGTAAAAATCCTATTAATTAATTTACTCATTCATCCTAACATTTATAGTAAGATCATATACTCAATAAGAGACAGATTACCTAGATCTACTATTTAAATATATGTGAGCTTATGTAGTTATGAATCAGAATACAGGGACTTTTCAGTGTTTTCAGGGCTCTCGTTCACACACACACACATGCACACACACAAACACACACACACACACACACACACACACACACACACACACACACACACACACACACCATTAACCTCCCTCAACGTAAAGCTTGTGCCTCAGTGATGCTGTTGCTGTATATTTCCAAGGGTTAATTTTTTACCTAAATTTCAGAAACTTGACTCTTCTTGTCATTTCATAACATTCTCGGAAAAAAATTTCCACTGGGCTCCTGAAAGACAGATCAAAATGTCCCTCCCTGTCTCTGACCTGTTTCCTGAACATGCTTGGCATTTCAGCAGCTGCACTGAAGGCAAGACTCAGGTCCTGACTGAAAAAGGATGACTTGCAAAGAGGAAAGTTTTCAACCAACAGACACTTTTATTCACTTTCACAGAAAGGAAAATCCTTTCTCCTTGGAGCATTGAGCAAGAAACTGGAAGGTTAGCGTCAAGTCCAGGAGGAGGGAATGACTCACCCTGAATTCCTTTGCTTTCTGGAGTGAACACTTCACAGTGCTTTCTTTTCAGAAATATATTAATTCAATGCAATGGGAACTAGAAGAAAAATTAATATATTATCAGATTTAACAGTGACAACATTAATAAATTTTGAGGATATCTTTTTAAATTTTCTGATGTTTTCCATCAAACGCTGTTGATAAAGTGAACGGAACTTTAACATTTTAGCATTTCTACAGAGCACTTTGCCACTTCCAGTTAAATAAACTCAGTAGAGAGCAATTCTTGAAATAAGATAAATTTGCTACAACAATCAAGCAATATCACTGTGTAGAGTGCCTTTCTACCTCACGTACCTCCTGCGGGCCTCAGGCTGGGTGTGGAGAAGTCTGCCTGGAGCCATGAAGGGTTTCCAGCGTTCTTGGCTTAACTGTTATCTTCATTTCTCTTGAGCTGTCTCCTGGGCTTTGAAGTTCTGTGTTATATTGCCCCCTGAGTATATCCATCAGCACCCAAAGTTCACGCTTAATGTTAACAAGGTGAGCGCTGGCAACAAGGCACTCCATAGCAAATTCCTAAGGTCTGCAGAGACAAATGACAGTCAACAGACAGGTCTGATGATACAAGGTCAACTTCTGCTCGGCAGCCTAATCAGACACAGGAGATGATTTTCATGCTTGCCAACAGGATTTGGGCCACACCTTCTTCATGGTTTTTCACAATATCCCTTCTTTTGTAAAAAAAAAAAAATTCTACAAAGTAGGTAAAGATCATAATTTTTTCTTTCCCATAATAGTTAAGGAAATGTTATTGCTTATGCTGTGATCTTACCATTAATAAAGTAACTTAGATTATCAATTTTTTTCAGTAGGCTACATAGGTATTTTAAAGTCAGAAAATATTAGTTGTGTTTGTATCTTCCATAACAGATAATACAATGTTTTGTTTCCAATAGACACAGAACAATTCTTTTTTTTTTCTTTTGTACTTTGGCCTGACTAATACCATGCTCAACTTTACCACTCCCTTCCTTTGTCCTGTGCCTTCTCAAGTCCTCTTAACTTTGAGTTTTACAAATTAAATAAGTATTTACTTAGGGCTCATGCATTAATTTAATATACCATCAACATAATTGTGTTTACATTTTAAGGAAATTTCTATAGCTAGGTTTGGCGATTCTTCAGAAAGTATCATTTTACTTACGAGAACAAACATCTCTAAATGAGTTTTCTTTGTCAGACATGCTAACCCATGTCTGTGATTCTACAATGGGGAGGCAAAGGCAAAAGCTTAGAGAGCCCAGTCAGCCTGTGCTGTATTACAAGACTTGTCTCCTAGGCACAAGGGATAAGGAGACTGCCCAGAGATACAGCACGCTCTTGAGTAGCACATGCAAGGCTTGATTCTTAGCACTGAAAGAATAAAACGTGTTTCCAAAGTGTTTCTAAGACTGCTGAGAATGTACATTGCTAGACTAGTTTTTAACTAGTCCTGGGTTTACAGTTTCTAATTAACAAAATCAACACTGACCCTACCCAGTTCTTTCTGTGCTCAGATTTTCTTAGGAGTCTAACAAAATGTTGTGTAAATATTTTCACCTTAAGTCATTATGCTGTGCTACTGTGCAAGGACACATTTGTCTTGTTGATTTTAAAAATTAAAACCACCACAGTAAACCGTATAAATGTCAATTGGTAATTGTATAGAGAAACACTATTATTTCCTGTCTTATTTAAAGTGAGATTGTTCTGGTAAGTCAATGTGCTAGAAGCTAAATGGTGCTGGAGACCCTGAAGGGATACTTCCTGGAATTTGAATGATAGTTTAATCACTGCTAGCATGAACTTTTTTTTTTGATCAATCTTCTTCAATCCTGTTTGAATTTCAGCATGGTATTCATGTTACTGATCTGTAGGGTGAAAGAAAAATATGGGACTCTTAGGAACACGTTTCCGTGCTTAGGCATCAGGGTTTCTAGAACTAGGTAGGTGATCAGGGAAAGAAGGCATCTTTATAGAGAGAGACAATAGGAAAATACTCGGGTCTAGGATCCAACTTTTATTTATGATTATGCTTTCCATCAATGGAAAACTATATCAACTACATAGATTTGAGGGATTTATTATGAAAACTCAGAGACATAATTAGCTATCTGAGAGCAAAATACAGCCGACCTTCAAAAAGGGTCACACTCATCCTAGGATAAGACAGCCAGGGGGTACTCTATTTCTGCTGTTTGTGGCTTCTGTCCAGCACTGTGAACCATTCCTTCCAGTTGAATATGGAGATGAACTGAACTCCTTTATTATTAATCCCAAATTCCTGGGACCAGCCATCGAACCCCAAAAGCTTTAATCATCTCCAATCCTTGTGTACATCTGGCTCTGGGAGTGAAAAATAAAGTAAGGAAGGGTCGACCTGCTGGAAACCTATTCTGGAGGCAGTTTCTAAAGAAGTATTCAACTGAGTAGGCCAGATGCCCAAAATTAGTCTCACAGAGGCTGAAGTGGTGCTGACTAGGGTAGGGAAAATGAGAGAACAACGTGCAAAAGAAAGTGAATGACACTAGACGGAAAAGTACTTTTCATTGAGCTGGGCTGGGATCAGTCCTTCTTAGCCTTCTGAGAGCGTCTCCTCTGCTTGTCAACATGAATGGGAGGCGCCACGAGAACGGCCCACTCCAGAAAACACTTCCTGACTTCATTTCTCACGGACGCCTTCCACCCCTAATGTTCTACATTGCTTGTAACTTGGACCTATCACACTGAGCCGTGGGTTTTTGCTTGCTTGTTCGTTTTTCTTTTGTTTCGTTTTTACCTGTATGCAGAGCAGTGATAAGAATATGCCTATCTAGGGAGAGACCGTATCTTTGAGAGAAGGCTTCGTCATTTTTGGTTAGGACCCACCTGCTGCTAAGAGGACCAAGGATAACAATCGATCTGAAGATCGAAAGCTGGATCGTTCCTCTGGTTTTCAATTTCTATTGTTATCTGTGAAATCAGAAAACTGTTCTGGATGGAATCTCAGACGTCCTCTTGCCCTTCCTACTCCGTGAGTCCCTGCTGAACTCTGAGAGGAAACCTTTCCCCAGCGAAGGAAGACTCTGACAGATCGCAACCACTCAGCATCTGTGATAATTTTGGTCTGCAGGTGTTGCTGCGACATAAGAAAAATTGAGAGATGACAAGGAGCACATCAAACAATGGGGATGAAAAGATGTTCTCAAAATTTTGTTTACAGAACACATAGGAAAGTGAGTTTCCCCTGTTCCAGCATCTCCCTGTGAAAGGAATGGGGTTGATTTCCCAAACAGGGCAGAAAGCAGAGGTCGGGTGTTCTCGCCAGCTGGACCTCCCTGTGTGAAAGGATGTCCTGTTTACACTTGTCACCAGTGATGATTGCACTGCCTGAGTGCCCAGAGACTAGGATGGAAGGCAAAATGAATTTTCACACAAGTTTAAAAAATAGCACTCGCTGACCCTGTCATTGTACCACCTGGGACTGGCTTACCAGAGAGAATACTTACTGAGAAGGGCGAGGCCGTGGTACCTAGGGAGTGCAGGCTTTGTCAACCAGGACATTTTTCTCCATCCTTTCCTCTCACCTTCCTTTCTTCTTCCCCATCACATGCTTTCCACCCCCCCCTCTTCTTTTTTTTCCTTCAAAAAAAGGAAGAGGTGGGAGCTTGGCTGACAGCCAGATTCATTTCATGAAATGAACTGTGTAGGTAGCCGAACACCGCACAGTCTAATATTAGTAGAGCTAAGCACACAATAAAGGGAAAATTAGCACAGCAAGTATATTTTAAGGTCATAAAAGTTCATTTCCCTCTTGAAAGCAATATTTTATCTTTAAAACAAGGTGTAAGAGGTGGTGGGGCGCCCGAACAAGGAAGCCAAGCCAGCCAGACCCAGGGCAAACTCTTCCCTGGACACCTGACTGCAGTGGCAGCTCACAATGGGTGAAAGTTAATGTTTGGCCCCTAAAAATCTCTGTTAGGCAAAGTTGCTGCTTTAAGGACCTCTCAGAGAGCTTTTCTCCTCCAAACCACTCATCTCTCTGACTCCCTGCACCAGTTTGTAGTTCATCCTAAATTCTGCCCTGTTTTAGTATTAGCTGCCACTCTGTAGTAAATTCTTTCCAGGATAAAATGATAGCTGCATGTGCTCATGAGTGTGTGTGTGTGTGTGTGTGTGTGTGTGTGTGTGTGTGTGTGTGTGCTTGTGTGTGTGTGTGCAGGTTGTGTTGTCTGTGTATCGCAGAGAATGAGAGTAGGTCTGAATCTGTATTGTAGGAGTATACATACATATACACACATTTCAGAGGTATAATTTTGTCTCTTAAGGAGATTATTAACTTCCTTAAAGTGCAGTACAACAAAATTCCATTTTTAGGCATTATGATTCTAACACTGAAACTAGTCAAGGAAGATTAAGTTTTAAAAAAATAAAAACCGAAAACAAAACACAAGACTAGTTTTCTGAGTTTTTGGCTTTCCCAATGAATTTGCCCCCAATTTTATGCTGTCTTTGTTTATTTGACATTGAGTATGCAAAAATCATGCCTAGAAATTGAATTGTGTGTACTTGAGGATGGCAGCGTTGCTTCTACAACGAGCAAAGCCAGGATTAGCAACTGAATAGCCAAGTAAATGAAGACCAGGTACTCATAACCCACCATTTATCATGGGCTTGCAAGACAACTGCATTTATTTCAATCTATGTGTGAGAGAGCGTGCCTAGCAATCAGGTCAGCCCTATGAACATTGCACTGTATTTATCTTTAGTCTCTAAACATTGTGTGTAATCAAGGAAGTGAGATGGAGTAATAAAAACCCATTATAGAGTTCTGAAAGCCCTCAATTTCATATTTACATCTTGGAACCAGCTCATTCTGACTTCATAACTCCTTAATTAAAGGCACAGTCGTTTTCTTTTCTGTAGGGCATTTTTTTTCACCCTCACAATACAAGCATACATTTGGTAACTAATACCAGCAATTAGCCTCATCTGCTATGTAAATGAGTGTAATTGCAATTAAATACTTTAGTAGGCCCAAAGGGAAAACATGCAATCATTACAAAGTAAGTGGGGAGAGCTTGGTTAAGGGACATTTAGAAGTGTTAGCAGAAGTGCTTTTCCCTGTGGTGTCGGGAGCCTTTTCTATGGTGAATTATTTCACTGCAAGCTATGGAACTTGACTTTTGTTTCTTGATCTCTTTTCCTACAAAGATGGGAGAAAACCATTCTCTTCAGCATTCCTAAGGGTTGATTAGTTTTAGTAAAAATTGGTCTAAGAAACAGGCTTTTCTTCAGCATGGCTCTAGGTTCTAAAGAGTAACGTTCTGCTATTTTTTTTTTTTTGCATGGTGTGGAGACAGCATTAATCATTCACAAAACCATGCTGGTGTGGCACAAAGTATTTAGTCATTTATAGCTTTAGGGATTGAAAAGACAAGTGCACACAAACGAGAACAGCTAGGGAGTTTAGTGGTATTGTTACTAGCTAGTAGCACAGAGAGGTTTAAGATTCTGAAGCCAAGGTGGAGGTCTCTTGCCCTCACTAGCTGCATGTACTTGAGGAAGTCAATCACCAAGTCTCTTAATTGGCATACTGGGAAGACACAGTAGATATCTCAGAGGGTTATTGGAAGACTGAGATTGGTTCATGCATGGGAAACAGCTAGAATAAAGCTTGACAAAGATTAAGTACTCACTAAGTGGACATTTTAAGATCTCAAGGCTTTCCACTCCTCTAGGAAAATTTTCTCTCTGGATCAAGCCAAATTTTAGTGCGATGCAGTTGAGTGGAATTATTTTAGACCCTTAGAAATTTCCCACAATTTATCAAATTCTGTTGATGACAATGCAAAAAGAAATAATTTCCCCATGTGTATGTGTGATGTATGTAAGGAGGGTGTATGTGTGTGTATGTGTGTAAGTGAGCAGTCCCAAGCATGTGCATGAATACAGAAACCTGAAGATCATATTGTGTGCCTTCCTTGTTGTTTCCCCCTTCATTTATTGAATCAGGGACTGTCAGTTAAGCACAGAGCTTTCAGACAATGCTAGTCCAGCGCCATCTCGTCCCAGAGATCTGTCTCTACTGTCTGAATACTGGGAGTATAGACAATTTCCATGCCTGCCCAACTTTAATGTGGGAAGTCCTATTTGCTCAGTGAGTGTTTTTTTCCACTGAGCCACCTCTTCAGCTCATTGAGCCATAGACTTCTTTGATGATGTAATTCCCACAGTCTTAGCCATTCATCCACCTGAGGTGTGATTCATACTGTAAGCCAGGGACTTCTGAAAGCTGCTTTCATTTTATTAATAGACAGTAAATATGCAACAAAGGTTTTCTTTACATTGATTTCTATGACTCTCAAAAGCAAATTTATAATCAATACATTCAGTAGAAATTTGTCAGTTGCTTTTATAAGCACCCATTTATTCATAAAATGTAGGTTAATATATGTTTCTTGAAAACCTCATTAAATATTCTTAATTAACTGTGTGCCCTGAGAGACGCCAGTCCCTTTAGAACAGTTTCTTCATCTTTACTCAAAGAATGAAGTTGAGTCTATGACCTGTACACTTCCTTTCAGTTTTCAAATGCTAATCTTAATTTAAACAAGCCTTTCTTGTCCTGTTAGAAATGATAATGTGGTCAAAGGGTAGTAATACACCTTAGAAAAGAAATGATTCATAATGTCCTTGTCAGAACAAAACAAATATAACAGTCTTCAAACCTTCTCAGTTCTGATATTTCTGCTTTTGCTCTCATTTCAAATCACCCCACATGTTCTCAACGTGCACAGGCATTTGAAGACGAGATCCCAAACTTCTATCACTTTTTGGTTCCTTTCCAGCCATGAAGGGAAAGTCTTGGTACTAGATGTCTGTCATGGCTGAAGCGTTTTGGTCATCATCCTTAACAGTTTCTCCCGTTCCCTATCCACTGAACAGGGAGTAGTGGCACATCAGAGATAAAGTAAGAAAGAAAAGGTCACAAATAAACATCTTTTGCTACTTTTGATAGAGGGGGGAAAAAAACTTCTGTTCTTATCGTCTTCTTCTTTGTCCCCCCCCCCTTAAGAGCTATAGGGCGCTTCAAAGGCTGAGCACTGTCCGTCCTCCTGAACTAAGTACGTTATCAGAGAACAGACTGCCAGATGTTTTGCAATCAAACTTGGTGCAGAACATAACTTTAATGGAAAGCAGACGGGAGTTCTGGTTCCCTCCCACTGTGCTATCTATCTGAGCGACTTTCAGGAGCCCACTGGCCATACCCTCTGAAAGAGCATACTTCTAAAGTCCTATAATTTGACCCAATTTGATATAATACGAATCTTTGTATATATGTAGGAAAAAAGTAACTTCGCTTTTTTGGGGATGAAGGATATAAAGCCTATATTTTTCCAGAGTGAAGACCACCATAGAAAGCAGTTAATCAAACACAAAAAGGAACTTTTGGTACTAAAAGTATCCTAAAAGAGTCAAAAGCTATTTTCTCTGGGAATTTCTGTTCAGCTTTCATGAGACCTTAAATCTGATATCATTTTTTTCATAAGGTAGCGTAACTTTTTAATAAGTTAATGGGTAAAGGTATGTGTTTCTTTTTAAAAAGGTCAAACTTAGTTCTTTTTCATTAGCATGCCTTCATACACACTTAACAGGAATACAAATTTTTTTTTATCAAATTTTGGGTGAAATATCTTTAGTGAGAATGCTTTCGCCTGCTCTGACAGTGAAGGAGATGCTGCCCCCTTCACAAAGATATTAACTGATGTATGCAAACCATAAAAGCTTTCTCATGGCTTTAGAGATAAGTGTTGAATTTATTCAAACATGTATTTTTCCAAGATAAGACATACTTATTTAAATGTTTGTCTCAAACCTAAACATCCTTTTATTAAAAAAATTATAGTAATGTGCCTATCGTGGGTTTTAGAGCAGTTGTGCATAGATAAACATAATACAACTTGATTTCAAGTCTACCTCCCAGTAAAAGCTAAGCGTTCTGAACTTCATGGATAAGAGACTAACAGTAACAGAGAAATGAAATAAATTCAAACAACAACTTATAAACTCTGCCTTCATTTTTATTTCTTAGAATTTAACTTTGAGATCTAGTAAAGCTATAAAACATCTCTCAATGTAATTGCAGAATGGTTTGTGGAGAAAATGTTGCACTATTTGAGACACAGTTCTCTCTCTTGGTTTCATCTGAGGTCCCCAGTTGCTCAGACCCTGTCTTTCTTATGTTCTCTAGACTTCTCAGTATTGAACAATCAGAAGACACTAGGCAGTGGACCCTGGACTTGATGCTACTCGTGTTGTCTTGCACTGATGTGTTAAATATACTCCCTGTTGCCAGCCTTGATTGAGGAGTGGTATTTGGAAGAGGGAATTATTCAGAAGGCAATAAAAACCAATTTGCTTGAAGAACAACTGGAACTCAAAATGAGAAAGTTCTTAGACCCATTTTTCTACTTCTCTGGTCTGGACAGATCACTTATACTCTGTTGGGAGTTACTTGCCATCCAGTTGGTCACCTGCAGAGCAAGCTTGGGCTCCGGAGGGTAGTGTCAGTGTACAGATTGACTTATTCCAGTCCTTACTTTTCTAACAATGCTTCTCCTTAGTTCAAATGTCTGTGAAGGCCCTTAAGGAAGACTGAATCCTATGTAAAGACATTTTTTATTTTCAGTCTAGGAAAAGACACTGTTGTAAGGGAAATTAAGTTGTTTTATGAGGTTTCCATTAGGCCAAGTTTACAACAATTTTTCCTAATTGATCAAAAGACCTAGATTGGGTTTGAGTAGATAACACCTATTTTAGGCACTCAAAGGAAGATGTCTCTCTCTCTCTCTCTCTCTCTCTCTCTCTCTCTCTCTCTCTCTCTCTCTCTCTGTCTGTCTCTGTGTGTGTGTTTGTATGTTAATATTATATATTACCTCTAAATCATTAAAAACCTAAACCTAAAACATCATATTTATTTTTATTATTTTAAAATTATGACTCATTACTGACCTATGTATATTTTTTAAATAGCCATATTGACTTAAAAAGGAAAAAAAGAGAAGATTGGAAATGTGCATGTTTCATTTAAAGGAAACAAGTATTTATAATGTATTTTTGGAGCTGGTGATCTAGCTCAGCCATAGAGTGATTGCCTAGCAACACGAAGGACCAGGTGAAATCACTGGTGCCATAAATAAGTCAATAAATAAATAAAAATGTCTCATTTTATTTTTAAAAGTAAATAAATCTAGGATGATATGAAAATTAACTGGGAGCATAACTGATTAATAAAGAGAAAAAGAGCCTCAGAAACAGATCTTTTAAAAGTTCTATCAGGTGTATACTCTTGGATATGCTATTTTATTTTGATCAACAGTTCCTATTTCTGAAATTATGAGTTAATTCATGACTGTTGTTCGCTAGGTTACTTCCTGTTTGCTAGGTTACTTCCGGTTTGCTAGCACAGAGACAAAGACAAATTATAGAGGAACCAGTATAGAGTCCATGGCAATCTGTAAAACATTCTGTGGGCCAACCATGCCTGTAGGATTATAAATAGTAAACATTCCGGGTTTGTTTGTTTGTTCTTTTGGAGGGAAGTGGGGGGTTGAAAGCTTAATTTATGTTCCCCAAGGAGCTGAAAGTGAACCTAGCCAGGATTGAAAACCTAATCAGGGAATCGGGGAGGTAGGCAACCTTAACAGTGTTTTTGTGGTTACGATACCTTCCTCTCAAAGGATGGATCAAGTACAGACTTACACTAGTACTAGCCAGGAAAATTACATGTATTTTTTCTATTCATAGGCAGTGTTTTTTCCTACAGTCTTACTTTGTAGCCTTAGCTGGCTGGTTTGTTACTTAGAAAAATCTATGTGTCTCTGTCTTTTGCATGCTGGGATTATAGGTGTGTAATACCATACCTGGCTTTTTTTAAATTTAATGTTGTACTTAAATTTTTAATAGTAGTTGTAGATATGTCTGAGTGCACCTGTGTATATCTGTTGAGATGCCTAACATGCCTTCTGCAACCTGAACTCCAGTCTTCCTGTGAGCAGCAAGTGCTCTTAACTACTGAGCCATCTTCTGGCCCCTAGAAGATATTCTTGCTTCAAACCAGGTAGAAAGAGGCATCCAGCATTAAAGGCACCTAGGTGACCATAATAACATATTTGTAGAGCTGGGCATAAATCATAGATCTTTGTGTACAGGCAATCACTCAAAGGTTCATTTATAATCATGTTTGAACCGAACAGGAGTTAAAAGGTTAAAGTCAGCAATTGCTATAAAGATTTTAATTATTCTACCCTCAGCGTTCTACCACCATTTAGTGATACGGAGGTTGTTACTTGAGTCATGTTGAGCACAGGACACTGTACACAGCAGAGGCACGGAATTGGTCTTTAGGCTTCCTGGCTCCAGAGAGCTTGTCTGGGGTGTGTGTGTGTGTGTGTGTGTGTGTCTGTGTGTGTGTGTGTGTGTGTGTATTTGACTTGTTTTGTGAGTAATGGCATCTTGAGAAGGTGGTTGATTTTGTAAGAGATTCTGGCACCCAAACATAGACTAACACAGGATGCTGTGGAGTCGATGACCAATTGCTAAGTTTTGTAATCACACTAGACTGGAAACCTGTTGTGAGCCATTTTTAGTTCTATAAATGTAAAATTCACTGCCTTAAGCCACAGTTTTCTCATCATAAACTATAAGGACTAATAGTAACTTCCCCAGTGGGACCACTGAATAGATTAAAGGAGTTAATGGTGGGAAAGTTCACATCCAAGGGCTTTCACTGAGCAAGTACCTAACAAACGTCTTGGTCATTACTAGTTACTTGGCCTTTGGTTCATTTTAGCATTAGACCCAAAAGCAATGAAACTCTACTGAAGCTTCATCCTGAACCCTGTCCAGAACCAGGTAGACATTTAGCAACTCCACGACAGGGCAAGAGTATGGCATTTCCGATCCCCACTGGACTTCCTCGTAGGATGAGCACTGTTGTTTCAGGAATTCAAGCCAGGACCAGCCAGGAAAACACACGTTAACGTTATCTGGCCATGATAAGATTGGGAAGTCCATGAGACGGTTGATTTGGATCTAGTTTCCAAGGTCATCAAAGGTTCAGAAGTTGAGGAAAGGGTGATGGTTGGTGGGCGAAAACATTTTACCCACAAAAGAATATTGTGCTGTTGACTGATACATTTTTACTAAAATTAAATGTTCTGAGAGTTGGGTAGTGCAAAATTAGTGATAAACTACACTGTCAGCCGCTAAGGTAAACAAAACAAGCAGCTTTAACAAATGAGGTTTATCAGAATGTGCTAGGAAGGTCAGGCTGACAAATTGAGGGACTGAGTTGGAGGTGGCTGTTGACTGTTATGTAACCAACATTGGTACTAAATTTAAACTCCAACAGCCTTCGCTGGAGGTGTGTGGGCGGAGAGGTGAAGGGGCAGATTGAAGACAATGGTCTTTATTTTCATAATGTGATTTAATTTTAGGTCAGGCATGTGTAAGGCATGCTCGGCCAACAGTGTTCTTTTTGGCAGTCGTGTTTTTGAACAGAGGCTATCCTTAGCTCCATGAACACCCCCACTTTTCAGTCAAACTGCTACCCCAGTCCAGTTTTTGCTGGCCTCCCTGGAAGTGGAATTGTCTGGACCTTTCCCTTGGCAGAAGCCAAACATAAACACCAGGGCATTAAAATGGAAACAGGATCTTGGTTCTCACTGTTTCACCAGGCTCTTTAGCTCTGACCTCTGACCCTCATTAAGATCCATGGAAGGTCTAGGCATCTGGGGTGTGTAGCTCACTGTGGGAACTTTTTTCTTGCTATGATTGTTGTTTTCCTCCTCCTGGATTATTTTGGCTTAACCTAGGGCTATGATGTAAAACAAGCTACTTTCAAGAGCTTTCCCTGGCCTTGTTTGGGGACAGGGTTAGGAAATGTGATTTGACTACTACTGGCAACTCCAAGACTTCATTTTCAAATTGTCACCTAAAACCCTTGTCAGACAATATAAAGCACTTTTTTTTAATCTTGGCATTGAGCACTGGAAAATTCTGATGCAAGTATGAATGTCTCTCTGTCTCTCTCTCGTGTGTGTGTGTGTGTGTGTGTGTGTGTGTGTGTGTGTGTGTGTGAAGATATATATATATATATATATATATATATATATATGGACCAGAGGCAGATATTAAGTTATTGTCAATTGCTTCTTTAGTCAGGGCTCCTAACTGAACTTGGAAATCACCCACCATTTTAGCTAGACTGCTTGCCAGTGACCCCTTGAGATCTACCTCAAGATCCATCTCTATTCCTCAATGCTGAGATCCCAGATCTGTATTTGCTATGCACAGCTTTCCCTGGGTGCTAGGGATCCAAACTTGGGTTCTCTCGCTTATGCAGCAAGTACTTTACTTACCATGCTGTTCGTTAGCTTAAATTCTGATTTTTGAAAAGCCACTTGGAAAGTTTGTGGCTAAAGAATCGTTATGACTCTCTATATATGTTTTAAATGTAGAGCTCAGTTTAGAAAATCATCTCTCATGTTTTCTCAGGTTATACTGTACCATCTAAACTGTGTTAAAGACACTTTTCCTGAACATCCCACTGGAATTTCCTCAGAGACATTAGCTTTCCTTTGCAGGAATTCTTTGATCTTCTTGAGAAGCTTTTTAAGAGAAGAGAATCCAGATATACAATGAAAAGACCATTTTAAATACCCATCTTGAGTGGGTGATTTATGTATACATTGAGAAGTAATTATTAAGGGGTTTAGTAAATTCTTGTTAAAAGAGAAGCCTTCTAAATAAACTAGCAAATCTGTCTGGTTTTGCTTGGACATTCCTTTTCTCGCATATCTCTAGGTCAGAGACTTCTGTCTGGCAAGGGTCAAGTTTCACTGTGACTCTTGTCTGTAAGGGACATTTTCATGGTTCAATACCAGTAGACAAGAAAACTAAGTGGCACAAAAATGCTGTGCACACGTATGGTGAAGTTTGTTTCTAAGTGAATATTAACAGAAGCGAATATCAATGTGTTTTCCCTCATGAATAATGCAATAGTGACAGTCCACATTACAGACAGCACATGGAATATTAACTTTGAAGTAGAGAAGCATGAGACTTGGGAAGGTAGGTGAGCAACTCGAGGTCACTGAGCAATGCCTCCAGCATCTAAAGCTCAATCTTCAGCCTCTAGTACTTTCTTGTAGTGATCACAAAAATGAACTTGAAAAAAACAACTCTGTCCTACCTCTGGACCAACAGCCAAGAAAGCATGCACGTGTCTGTCCACGGGTCTCCACAGAAAAATCAGTCTTTCTCGGGAAGCCCTGGATTATGGGATAGCATCTGTAGCGTGTTCTAAAGCCTTCCTGAGTGGAGAGCAGTTTGACTTTTATTTTAGGATCTGTCCTTTGGAAGGCAGTTCTACATCTAATCCCCACCATGCATGAATGACAGCACAAGCGCCTTCAAGGGAAGAATGGTGGGGATACACAGCTATGAGATTACTAGGCCCCTGAAGGAGCCAGGAAAGAAGTACTTATTTTTCTATAACAGTCTCTCTCCCGCTAAACACTTTCCCTATTGCATTTTGCCACTCTAGTCTTCAAACCTTTTTTCTTCCTTTGATCCAAATCCTCCTTGAGTGACTGAGTCCAGTCATCTCTGCCTATCTCGATAGCTTTCTTTGATTAGACAATTTTTCTTCCCTGAGCATTCTTCAACTCTTTTATGCATCTGCTTATGACACTTAAATGAAATTATGAACTTTTTTCACAATTTAAAAATAATTTTCACAGGCCCTAACACACTGCTCCAGACACAGCAACCATCCGCTGTAATTTAATTGATTAATATGGTATTGCTCTATATAGGGGCCACACAGCCCTCTCATCTCTTCAGAGACTGGATGGAACCAGAAAAGGGACATATTTAATTACTCCCCATTGCATAGTGCAGAGAGTCCCAGATGAAGAGGTTTGGCTGATGCATAAACCCAAGTTAACTCACTTAATAATGGCAAGTTATGCAGGTATACCTCCTTGTATTTTAAATATTTTACTACATACTATGAGAGATTTGTGAACCCCAGTTTATAGCAAAAGGAACTGAAGATCATAGCCATCCAGCTGTTTGTCCTCATTCACATCGTGTAGTAGCGGAGGCTGAGAGCCAGTTTTTGGGTGCATTTCTTTTGTTTTACCTGTGGACTTCATGCCCTTTCCACAATACATTGAGGCTTCCCTCATTCCATGCAATTGGCATAGCGGTGCTCACACCATGGCTCACTCAGTTCCCCAAATCCTGCTTCCAGTCATATTTGTAAATAATGGAGAAAGGCCTCTCTGCTCTCTAGGCCTTGTGCTGTCATCAGAATGGCACTGTATCCTGAAATAAGAGGGGCATCATGGAATTGAAGATTACATGGAAAAGATCCTCGAGTAGCCACAATATGGTACCCACAGTGATTATGATCTCACTCTTGCTTGACCATGATCTGACTTAGCTTAGGAGGACCTGCAGTATAGATTTCTGGCCCAACTTCTGGACCTGTCTGTAGGAAGAAGGGTTAGTGTGGCCAGCCTTTCCTTTCCTTTTCCTTCCATCTGAGAGCAAATACTTTGTAGCAAGTTTTAGAAGGAGCATGGGAGTCCAATAACTTGGAAATCGAGAGAGTGAAATAGTAGCATAGACTTTTCATTGCCATATGTGCATTCAAAGCAATATCACAATCACAAATATCACAAAATGCCTCCAGTCAATCAGAACTCTTGGTAGACTAAATTCTTATTGTTTAACCCAAGCACACCCCCACTGCCACCCACCAATATCCCCCTATTGCTGCCCGGAGTATATTGGTTCCTGCTCACCACTATTTTTAAGCACTGATCTGATCAAACATTGAAAGGGCTCAGAGTTGTCTCTGACACCCACTCTCACCTCTCAGCTGCACAGACCTTGGCTTCCCAGCCTAGTAGGAATCATGCTATCCATAAATTTTATATGCATTAAAGGTAGTTTTTCTCTCTTGTAACCATTGTTAATATTTGATGGCCTCGGTATTATTCTTTATTGATAATTTTATAGATCATAGTTAATTTAGAAAGGAAAAAAATCAGAACTATAATGCAAGGTAGTGCTGCTCCAATTTAAAAAGTGACCTTGTCAAATAGACGCATTCTTACTTCAATTAAATTCAAAGTCAGTCAGTCCCATAGGTAATGTTAGCAATTATAAGAATACTTTGCAAAAGTAGTTAAGAAACACTAGAGAACTTTTATGTGATGCTAGTTTTTAAAGTAAGAATGACTTTCTTCCCAAACTTCAATTCTTTATGAGATCATTGCGAAGTGTACTGTTACATAAAACATGAGGTCAGTAACTGAGGCTAATTAAATTTTAGTGGGAGCAAAAGTCACCAAAAGGTTTTTGCATTCATCCTACCAATTCTAAAACAGTGATACAATACACCATTAATAGCCTTAGAATTGCTAATTATTTCAACATGAATAGCGATATCAACGCTGTCAGTTTAATTTAATACACTCCAGAGAATTCCTGCAGAATGCATGATTTCTCTATTATTTCCTGGTTTTCACAACCACTAAAAGCTATAAATTTTCCTTTTCTTGAGAGAGAGAGAGGGGTAGAGAGGGAAAAAGGCACTAAAGGAGGGGATATCAGTAGTCTAGATCTTTCCTGTTTCTTTTTTTCAAAATACTGCAATTGCTTTTCTTTCTTTTTACAAAGAAAAAGGATGCAGAGCAAAATGGAAATTCTAAACTAAAATTGGACCGAGTTTAATACTGTGACCCGGTAGGACACTGAGTGCTTTTAATGTGAATTACAATGTCTATGCCTTCGGTTGGGCCAGTAGGATCTTCATGTTAGAATATCCACGAGTTACTAAGATTGGTGTTGATGGTGTCTACTCCATGCAATGGAGCACAATGAATGTCCAGAGAGAATCAATGAGTCCCTGTGTTCCATAGACTTCACTTACCTAAAGGGAAAGGGCGGGTCATTCATTTCATAGAAGACAATGGAAAGCCCGACACAGTAAAAAGAAAACGAGTTAGAACATACTCTACTGCCAGGTGTGGTAGCACATGCCTGTCATCCCAGCACCTCAGACTGGACATTAAAATTATGATTTTGAAGCTAGTCTACAATACACAGTTCTAGACTAGCCTGTGGTATCAAATGTTCTCTAAAAAAGTCACACAATGAAAATTATTCTAGATAAAATTAAGTAAATAGCAACTAATTAAAGGTATTGGAGTTGGCCTAAAAATATTAAGTCACTCAATTGGTCAAATATTAAAGGTAATCTAAGCTACAGTATAATTCTTCATAGCTGGATATGATGGCACATATCTATAATTACAGAAAATATGTGGGAGAGGCAGGAAGATTGTATAAGTTTAAAATCAAATTGGGCTACACAGTCAAAATCAACAGTGTCTCAAAAAAAGTGATAAATTATGGCTTACAAATCTCTATTGTCAGAAAAATTTTACTACTCAATTTTCAGAACATCCCAATCATTTGTTAATTGTTTCTTCCCAATAATGCCATCTTCTATAAAATTTCACTCATTTTCTAGTTTGGTGTCTTCTAAATGCCATTTTGACATGACTTTAGGCAAAATATAAGAAAATAATGTTGAACGTTAATGATAATTTGTATTATCATGCATTTAAAAATTAGTGAGCCAAGCTCATAATTTCCACCGACTATTGCTACTGAGGATGACATGGGGATACCGTGAGTATGGGCGAAGTTGAACTGAGAAGATGCCACTGTGCCTATACAATGTGTGTGCATGTGAGTGCAGGCACTGATGCAGAACAGCGAACTACGCTGTTGTCAGTTTGGTAGGAAGGTAAGGCAGGAAGGGTTGTTACATTTGCCACAAAGATGGGCAGACATAGCTAGAGACTGGACCACAGCTGAGACAACTAAACCATTGGGAGAGAAGTGTATTATGGCTGCCATGGAACGAAGGTCTTTCTGCTTAGAGCTCTCTATTTAACTAGACCTCATATTTGTTCTTCAGGAGGATGGGGTGGGTTCCTATATGGTCACCAAAATTCCTCCCAACTTTTGAGAAATTTTTCTCAAACCTTTAAAAAGCATTTATAATCCTTATGTGTCTGTGTTGGGAGGAGTTGGGGTATAGACATGTGAATTCAGGTACCCACAAGATCCGGGGGCATCAGATACCCTAGAAACATAGTTTCAGGTGACTGTGAGCTATATGACATGGGTGCTAGGAGATGAACTTGAACTCCATGCATGACCCTATTAGCACTCTTAATCACTGAATCATCTTCTTAACACTACCCCTTGAAAATGTATATGTATGTTAGTATAAATGTTATATTTATACTTATAAATATAAATTTATATATACAATACATATGTATATGTATTGATTTTGAATGTGTGAACTTGGCAAATAAATGATAATATGAGTAATGGGAGAAGAGCCACTAACTGAAGGGTTGAAGAATGAAGTTAGTGGTGTCATCTATGGAGATTAGAGGTCAAGGTGAGGAGAGGACTGCAATGAATGAACAAGGAAAACTGGTTTGAACTTGTCAGTGCCATCTCTTTGTAATATCCATATGTTGTTGGATATGTAGGGACAGTGGGGACTCTAAGAACTCATCTTTAAAATAGAAATGAGCTTTACATAAAGTGTAGGGGGTATCTTTCATCCTCATAGGGGTGGCAGATAATAGCAGTAAATGCAGGAAAATTTCACTAAAAGAATGAAGAAGAGAAGATTGCACTGCTGAAAGGTATTTATATGCTAATATGTACATAGTTAACAAAATTTCACTGAACTCTATGTAATTCTTCCCATTTGATATATGTGGGTCAGCTGATGTGCAGATCAAAGACTGAAGAAGAACTCAGAACTGAACTTATCTGCCTGATGCCACACAGGTACCAGGAAGACAGAGCCATGCGATACTTCAACAATGAAGGGAGCAATGAGAGTACAGATAGAGTCAGAAGGGTTGGAAAGGACACATGAATCTTTGATTGTGTGATCTCACTGCAGCCAAAGGCAGGGAGAGGAATGGAGAAGGCCACAGTAGGTGTATTTCAGGGAAATCCGTGGGAGAGAGCTGTCAACAGGAGGGGTCACTGTAATAGTGAGTATAAACTGAGCAATTACTACCTGCAAGACACTAAGTCACTTACCACAATTCTAAGTTGCCTCATCCTGGTAACTGGCTCAGTAGGGTTCAAAACAAGAAACCATTCTCTCTTAAATCAGCCTTTCAGTCTCTTTCCCACAAGTTTCTATGACCTCCTCTGGACATAATCATAAGCAGAGTGTCTGACTTCCTTTGGCCACTTTTCATATATTTTAGAAAATATGATATAAACAGTAATCTACTGGACACTATGTATGGCAAAAATATGAGATTTTTAATATACTGAAAAATGTTACACGAAGGAAAAAGTGAAAATATAATAATCTACTTGTAGAGGAAAAGCATGTTTCCATCTGGTTATTAATGTACTATATATTGCCGGGAATATCAAGGAACTAATAAAAGTATTTGAGACTGAGCAGGAGAAGCTATTGGCTGTGCTCATTGAAGAGAGAAAGGAACTTTTCATTGAATAAATTTTTATTCTCTTTGACTTTTAATCTATGGAGATATGTCGGTATTGATCTCAGCCAGCTGTTGTCACAATAGTGATGTATATAATCATTTCCAAATTCAAGACAATAGCACTGATTGTCATGCCCACAGGCATGCAGTTCTGCTGAGTGGCTGTTTTCAACTTCAAACTGTCCATCATAGCTTAGAGTGACTGAATATTTTCATCCCTCAAGGACAATGATATTAGGAGTAAGGATTTGGGAGGTGGAGCACTAATGAATGAGATTAATACTCACCGAAAGGGATCTCGGAGAATGTTACATCCTTTTTTCTCTGATGAATGGACAAAATGAAAGAACAGGAGACTATAACCTAGAAGAAAATCTCACCAGAACTCAAGTATGCTGGCACATTGATGTTAGACATCCAGTTGCCATGTGTGAGTGAACTGAGTGTTTAGTGTTAGTGAGCTGTGAGAGTTTATTACAGTGCTCCAAGTCCTAGAGTACTTGGTACTACCCACAGTAGCCACGTTAGTAAGACATAGCTGCATTCCATTTGCCTTCTTAGAGGACTCCAGCTAGAGTGGCAGAGACATTCTGGGATATGTTCTTCTCGCTGTGAGAACAAGATCATTTAGAAGGTGACAAAACACTCATGCTTCTAACTGATGTCTGGAGTTTTGAACATTTACCTGTGCACTTTCAGTCAGCACGAATAAATAAGCAGAGAGATGTACTCCTCCCTGAGGCAGAGTGGTATGAGTCATTGCTGAACAAGCCTCTACTCCAATATTTTAAAAATTGTAAATCCAGTTGAGTGTCAAAACTTAATCTCCTGTACGAGCTCAAACTCTCTGTTCCCGACCATGTCCCCAACTTAATCCATGTTTAATGGTCAAGCTAGGACCAGTTTTCTCCCCTCTTTCCCCTCCATCTTCCTCTTTAGCCTTTCCTTTTCAAAATTTGCCTTACTTTATTCTTAAATTACTTTTTATTTATTTGTTGGTGAATGTGTGTACATGTGCACTCATGCATGTGTGTGTGTGTACAGGCTATAGCCCATGTATTCAAGTCAGAAGGTCACATGTAAAGTATGTTTGCTCCCGCTACCATGTAGGTCGTGGGGATCAATTCAGGTCATCAGGCTTGGTGGCAAGCACCCTTATCTACAGGTTATCTTTATGCCTCTACTTATTTATTTGCTCTGGGTGCCATTTCTGCTTCTGTCTTCTCCAATGCAGGATGGAAGAAAGCAATATGATTTTGTGATCAGAAGGATCTAATGTAGTTAAGGTCTCCTCTGTGACCCACAAGAAGGTATTAGTTCTTTGCTTCATGAGACACTTGTAGATCTATGTCACAGAATTCCTTTCAGAGTATTCCTTGTTACCAATGATACAACTCCCAAATGATTACACTTGACTCCTTTTCACGTTTGCCTACAGAAGCTTTCATTCTAGCGAACCTTTCAAGCATACCCCAAGACCATCTACTCTAGAAACTTCTGGGGACTTATTCCTTTTCACTTTTGAAGTGTGACATCTAATAGGGCGTATTGTGTTTCTGTTCACTTATCTTACTCATTCAACATTTTCAAATCAAAATCAAGTATCGGTTTTCACTTTCTTTTTTTTTTTTTTTTTATTAACTTGAGTATTTCTTATATACATTTGAATGTTATTCCCTTTCCCGGTTTCGGGCAAACATCCCCTCCCCCTCCTTCCTTGGGTGTTCCTCCACCTCCCCCATTGCTGCCCTCTCCCCAACAGTCTAGTTCACTAGGGGTTCAGTCTTAGCAGGACCCAGGGCTTCCCCTTCCACTGGTGCTCTTACTAGGATATTCATTTGCAACCTCTGAGGTCAGAGTCCAGGGACAGTCCATGTATAGTCTTTGGGTAGTGGCTTAGTCCCTGGAAACTCTGGTTGGTTGGCATTGCTGTACATATGGGGTCTCGAGCTCCTTCAAGCTCTTCCAGTTCTTTCTCTGATTGTTCAACAGGGGTCCTGTTCTCAGTTCAGTGGTTTCCTGCTGGCATACGCCTCTGTATTTGCTGTATTCTGGCTGTGTCTCTCATGGCGATCTGCATTCACATTTTGATCATCCGTCTTGAGTTTCATTTGTTCTAGGCATCTAGGGTAATTCAAGCATTTGGGCTAATAGCCACTTATCAATGAGTACATACCATGTATGTCTTTCTGTGATTGGGTTAGCTCACTCAGGATGATAGTTTCCAGTTCCAACCATTTGCCTACGGTTTTCACTTTCTTAAGAGTTGTCCAAGATGGCTTGACACCGAGGCTGGTCCTTTAGAATCAGAGCTCTAACCAACTCTTCCCTGGCAAACCTTCATTTCTCTCCTTCAGTACCAAGATGTTTATTACCCAGGCTAGAAGTGAACAGTGTGTGAAGGAGAGGATGAAACCTAGAAGGATAGATTCTAGGTATATCTCCACCAGTGATTATATAGTGATTTAAGTCAGAATCTGGTGTGACCTAATTTTCTCAAAAAAAGGATATTGAAGTTCATACATTGTAACTTATCTTCTTCTAGTTGATCATGACAAAGATTGGCCTAGAATCTGTTTCTTACATCACAGTAAGATTTTTTTCCCACCAAGTTGAAGCAGGAAGCTTTTCTTAATGTTTAAATAATTCTCTTTTGTGATTTAGATCCTTTTCTTAGTTCTGGCCTTGGCAGGTACCATATCACGAAGAACAGCTGGTCACCATTTTAATGTTTGAACATTATGAATAAAATCTTTCAAAGGCTGCCACAAAAGTTGGAATTTGTTTTGGAGTCTTGAGCTTCAGGGACTCATTTATGTCCATTCAAACTTAAGAATAATCTGATTCTGCAGATCTTCTGAAATACTCCAATAAAGACATCTCTTCACAAACTACTCTTTGGTTAGTCCCTTGGTAGGTCTGGAGGAGACACACAAAGTCAGATGGATTTAGAACCTGTTCCTGGGGGAAGATGTATTTCAAAACTGATGCAGAGGTTCAAATTCTCTTCTCCACAGAGATTGCATTATTTAAGTAAAATACCATTCTTAGCTGAGTATAGCATTCTTAAACAACTATATCTTCTTTTCCTATTTTTAGAAATTCAGAATGCATTCAGTTACTAACCTTTGAAAGCATGCAACCTCCCACTTCATTGTCTGCCAGCCTAAGTCTTCCTTTCTCTTTGTCAAAGCCCCTTTCCCTATAAGGATATAATCTGTTCTTTAGTGATTCATATTTCATGCTTCTATGCGCCGTTGCCTTGTCTCCCCCTGTCTTTAAAGGCTTAAAAATGTACACGTGCATACCCCACATTCTCATGCCCAACACAGATAAAGGAACAAAATTTGTCTTCTGAGAAAAACCTGAACTCTCCTCAGATACTGTAGGTGTCTCATTTCATATTCCTACTTGAGAATATAAGAGAAGCCCTGAATTGTGATCTTGCATTAGGCTTCAGAGCAGGCCTTCTTTAAAAATACAATTTCCCCCCAAAGGAAATGAAAGAGCTATTTAAAACAAGCAATCAATCCAGACAGAACTCACCCCAATCTGAAGAACATTTCTTACAATGATGAATAGAAGGAAAAGAAGCAAAGAATTTTTTTTAAATGGATTGAAAGGGAGATTTGGGGCTCATCAGTACTCACTGATTCCAAACATAGAAATTCAATTTGATTTATCATGGAAGGAAAAGATTAATCACTTACAGCAATCTTGAAGCCAGGGTACTGCCTTCAAAGCTGCTAAATGAGACTCACTGTTAATTACCACGTTCTGCTCAGGGCTGAACTTTTCCATATTATTGAATTGTCTTGCTGTGGAACAAGTCATCTTAAATTCCCTTTCTTTTCATTGTATCCGCAAACAAGCTCACGGCTACCAGAGGTCCTGGGACCATTTTTTCTAAAAAGGTTAGCACGTTGCAAGTGGTAATAATTTCAGACACCACATATATTTGTAATCCAGGTATCTGATGACTACTTCTATTATTTTTGTTTTACTTTTTGCAACATATGCACAAAAGCTTTATCTTTGCCTAACATCATTTAACTCTTTTCTATGTGTGACCTGCTTCTTATATCTTCAGGCTGTGTGTCAAGTTTACTCTAAATTTGGCATGTGCCTTCAACACTACATTTCTGTTGCCTATTTTAGTGGGTTAATCCCTTTCTTCCTGGTTTTAGGGTTGTTTACACCATTTCTCCTGGTGATATCATCTCAATGTGGATAGAAAAAAATTATTGTACTATTACATAGTATCCAGTTGTGTTTTCATTTTCGGTGTCTTGCTTCCCTATGCAAAGGATCTAAACATTTTTCTCTAGCTTTTAATATAAACTTAGTGACAAAATAAATGTTAACAACCATAATGACAATACAAAATAAACAAAACTCTGGAAGTAGCAGGCACTTTTCTGACAGGAGAATTTATCTCTGCCTCTCTGTGGGACTGTGAATGATATTTAGAGTCTCCCACATTCATACTCCTTTAACCTTCTCTATGACCTGAGCTTCTCAATAGTTATTCAATAAATCTGGAAAGATATAAGAAGACTATAAACTCAAACTTCTATTGCCATATCATGAAAGTCTTCTCAAATGTCCTCTGGGCCAATTGATTTTCCTATGTCCAGTTGAGAACAGAACAGTGTCTTTGGAAGCTATAAATTTGCTAGTTGGTTTTGATAAAATCCGCTCCTTCCTGCTACACATGTTATCCTTCTTGCTTTCCTAACATCCCTTTCAGATTTCTCTCTGAGACCTAGCTACACTGAGATCTCCAGAACCTAAACACCCATACTCTATTGGCTGGATTGGAGGTGTAATGTCTCCACAATCATTTCTCTTCTGCATGAAGATGAAGAACTAAAAGAGGGGGAAAATCACACCACGGTAATCCACTGGTGTGCTTCTCAAACAAATACTGAAGACATCTCATAGCTAGACTAGTCCCGAACACTATTTTTAATTATGACCCGTACAGAAGAAAGCCAGTGTGACTCTCTCAGATCATAGAGCAGGAATTACTGTGCAGCAGGAGTAAGGGCCAATCTGACACACAAGCAGCTTCTTAGAGTATCAATGTATTTTTGATTCATACTGTCAGAATTGAAGTAGCAAGTTATCTTAGATTTTTCAGTGTAACACAACAAAGTTTATTTCTACCCATGCTATGCAACCACATAGGATTTCTGATCAAAGAGTGGCAATGTCCTGGTGCTAACCTGTAAGTCTGCTCTATTCTTACACAAAGCAAAGAACATGGTCACGGCCTCTTTAAATTATCAGGAAAATGAAATTATGTTCTGTGTCTGAAAAAGATAGAGTTGATAAATAGCACTACAAATGATTGTACCTGGCTTGTACATCCTGTCCCTACCTTTCCTCAGCATTCCCTAAGAGTTTTAGCTTCAAACTTTTCACTTCAACCCATACTATTTGATGCAATTGAACTAGTTCATTATCACCACCAGGATATTAATAAAAGCTTGAATTGTAGTGCTTCTATAATTTACTTGGTGTTCCTATATGAACTATATAGGAATAATATATTTTTGACCCTTCATCTACTTAGGAGCACTGGCAAAACAGATGGTGTCAATTCCAGATTACATAAATGAATAAACAGGGTTATAACATAGTGGATTATTTAGGGCCAGAATCACAATCACAGAGTTGGATTAAAAACACACTAGCTTTATATACTGTAGTGTTATTAGATAAGGTATCTGGTCCCTACTAATTGTATTGCCTTATAAAAAAAGGGTCCCCCAAAATAGACTTTTTTTCCAGAACCAAAGAGATCATTCAATAGGGAAAACAATGTTAGGCATTCTGCATGAATGACTAATGAAGTGTTGTCTTTTCTCTTGTCCTTTTATGGATAGGAGTGACTTTTAGCTATTTTTCTGAACATTTTACAGTTGGAGGTGAGGGGCAGCAGTATATCAGTGTGTCTCACTGTCAAATGATTAAAAAGAGAGGAGAAGATTACATAAGAAAGAACTGCTTTAAAGCAAAATAAGAAAAATAGGTTGTATATTTGTACTTTTGTTAAACATTTATAGTCAAAGACTATTAAAGCATTGGGTTTTTTTTTTTACTTTGCTTTGTTTTGTTTATTTTGGGTTTTGTTTGCCTGTTTGATTTTTTTTTTCCAAATCGAGGGTCTTGCTATGTGGCTGACATTGTTCTTAAAGTTGTGGTCACTCATCCTAAGCCTAGACTTAGTGCACCACAGTTCTGGTTAAGGCACATATTTCTAATGTTTACTTTTCAGAGTAAGAAGTTGCCCTAATGTAGGTCAGTTCAATTGCACAGTCACTGGAACCACTTTGTTGCAAGCATTATGTTAATTCTATGTCCTGAATTTCTTTTTTACAGACAGGTGTCAGTACATTTCAACTATTTTGGATATGAACATGTAGTCACATCAGCCAGAGAAGAGGAAGCAGAGTGACTATGAGCTAGGACTTGGCTGCCTCGTGATCTTCACTTCTCCTGTCAACTCTCAAAGGCATGGATTGGACTACAGGTGCGCATTGTGGATAGGAGAGAAACTTCAAGGTGACAGAAAGGGAGCAGTTGAAGCAAAATGGGAAATTCAACTAAGAAACTCTCTAAGACAGTTGAAAATGAGAAAATACCCAGCAACATTTACCCTGGACTATCAGTCACTGCCAATCACTAATAAACTTCTCCAATAACTCAGGCTCGTGGGCAGCATTTTCCCAGGGAGGGCCATCATCTGGTGGGTGTGCAGCACACCTGCAGGCAGGCCTCTTGTAGCATTTGCCTACAGGAAGGTCATTAAAAGGCAGTGCAAATTAGGGCAGCTCCCCTAGCAGTAGCAATTAACCTTCAGGAACCTGGCAGGCATAGGTATATTTTAGGACAGTAAAAACCATTAACCTTCTCATAATTTGCAGTCATGAACAGTAAGAGAAAAAGCAAAGCTTTCCTTCAGCATCTTTCTCTTCTTTACCTATTCCTTTTCCCTCCCCTGTGTCATTCCCCTGTGTCTCATTTGTCCTGTGCCTGTCTTTGAGATGTATCGAGTGCCCTATCCATGCTACAAACGCCATGTGGGGATGGTGGCAGTTGTAACTTAGTGCCAGTTTGTAAAGTCACCATGTAGACAGCGATAGGAGGGCCATACAGATGGCTAACCAGGTCTTACTATTCTAGGTCCTCCCTGAAGGGCCTGGTCTGAGGTGACTTGGTGTTGGTCCTGACATCTTCTGGCATGATTCCATGTCATGGCAGGTGCCACCATTGCCTGTCACACATACAACAACCCTGCAGGTGCCTGGTGAATGAACATCCATTTCATTGCTGCTTCTCCCCTCGGAAAGATGGACGCCCACCTCCTCTGCATGGGAGAGCAAATAGTGAGCTGGTTCATCTGTCATGCTTGTGTCAGGTGCAAGCGGCCGCTGAATGACACAGCACAGGTCAGAACCTGTGAGTAATGCCCCATTTTCTGAAAGTTATGGATTTTTCAATGGGGAAAAATACTTGCATCATTTAAAAATATTGATATTCAAGACATAGCCTCTTACTTTAAATATTTGGTGAGGCAATCTCTTTAATCTGAGATAGCTCTCACTTGGTTATATATGAGAGAAAAGATTTTGGTTCTATTTTACTGTAAATTAATAATGCTTTATTCTAGAAAAGCCCAGAGTGAATGAAAATGAAAAAGAAACTCAATGGATAGTAGGTTTTGAAACTCTTTCTCAAATACCATCAGTGTACATTCATTTAAAAAAGAGAAAGGAAAGAGATTTCTTTATTTTCTTAAGAAACTAAATAGCTCTTAGCATAGTTTAAGGAAGATTTTTAGGTCATTAGGCATCACTATGAAAATCCAATGTGTGATAATGTGTTTGCAATTGTCACATGTAGACACCTATGAAGAAATTCTGACGAGACAACTGATTCAAGATTTGATGTGGCTTCTGGCAAAGGAAAGAGATGCCAGGATTGCCCCTGCCTCTGAGGAAGCCTCTTTAATTTAAATGTGCATGCTGAGATGCAGCTGTGCCGATGAATGCATATTTATTGGACCTGGATAGGAGGCAAATGTGGAACTAATTAAACTATCCTTGTGTCAGCTACTCTGGCCAACATCCCCTTATGCAAAAGCTTCACGACTTAAAACATAGTTTGGAAGCAAAAAGTTAGCATCCAAGTCTTTTTGCAAAAGGTGAAAAAATGCTAAGGCAATTTTATTCAGATTAGAGGGATAAAAGGACTTAAGAGATGTCTTAATTTAGTGATAGCTTTAAGAAATTTCACTAAAGAAAGAGGTCTGATAAAGAGGTTTGCCTACGAAAATATGAAACTTTTCTTCCTACTTTCTGAGGCCAAGGAGACAAGTGTCTGCAAGTGTCATTGGACTTTCCTTCTGAACTCTTTCCTCTCCTCAGTCGTTGTGATCTCCATTGGAAGAATTCACATGAGGCATACAAGAGCATAGTGTACAATAGAGAGCTTACTGCAGAGTAAAGGGGACATTCTCAAGAGAAGAGATGAACAATGGCCAAAGCTACCATTGTGCCAACCCTTACTTTAGGTAGGCTTTGTACCATTTCTAAATACTCCAGAGTATGTGCATTCCCTCATGGGCATTTTCCTTTCCACGTGATTGACAGCCTCATTTAGTTTGACTCTTACAGAGAGAGTAATGACATGTCTATGTGTTTTATGAGAAAGTTTCCTGCTATCCAGTAATTTTATGATCTTCCATGTAGTTTGGAATGGTATTTTACTTTTATTGTTTAATTGTGTTCCTCTCTCTCTCTCTCTCTCTCTCTCTCTCTCTCTGTGTGTGTGTGTGTGTGTGTGTGTGTGTCCAGAAAAGAGTGTTCAAATCCCAGAGGTGGCTGTGAGCTGCCTAAGTGGACGCTAAGAACTGAACTTGGTTAAGAGTGTGCACTGTAATTGGCAAGGAACCACAGGACTTTCTTCTGATGCACTAAGAGCCAATCCTAGAGTATTCATCTATCCAAAAATATGTACTAAATGCCAACTATGTACCAGAGTGCCTCCTTGGCATCCAGACTATAGCAGTGCAGAAGATGGAACAGAATAGAAACTCAATAGGGTTTCCATGCTCCTGGCTCTCATGAAAACAATTCAGTGTTTGACACCTTTGCTAAATGGTAAATGACAAAATGAATCAAGGGTTACCACTGGACCACAATCAGATTTGGAATGAGCAAGAAATCAAACATTCTAGCTTCTGAGTTCAGAACTGAGTGCCGGGAGAGAGCATAATATTCATGTGAAAAACCAAATACTTATAAGCAAAGACTGAGAGGCCAGAATCACAGACACAATCCTTTGCTAAGACTGCCTATCCCATTTTGTGAGGAAAGAGAAATTTTAGTAAATCCACATGGAACTGAATTTCCAAATGATCGTACTTAAGCCCAAATCCCCCCCAAACAGGAACCATCTGTGAACTGAATGGAAATTTTCCATGGGAAAGTCTAAACCATTCATATTTGCATAAAATTTACTTCCACTTTCACAATAGTGTCCTTTGCCAGAGTATTGGGAGTGACATATTATCACCTTGATGCATAATACTATAAACATTTTAAATATAAGATATAGAGATGAAAAATGAAAAGGAATGTGAAAAGGGCAGGTAGCCCCTCCTACTGGCTAAGTAGCAAGAGAATCTTACAGTCAAGACAGGAACCATGGTTGGAGTCAAAATACATGCTCTGACTTCTTGTACTCTGCGAATAGTAAACATCCCTTTGAGTATTCTCACCTAGGTTTGTGCTGTGTCTTCCATTAGCCTGTATAATGTATTTCAAAACCACATGAGAAGCTCATTTAGTAAAGAAAAGTTTCTTAGACAACAATTAAGTATAAGAGATATCTTGGCTAAAAATACAAATTTCTTTATACTTCGGCCACTTCACACATGAAAACAATGTGCTTTGGTCACATGTAACTGGTTTCCTACCCCACCTCTCAGGAATCCAACTGACCCTTCTCCTTCATTTTCTCCTTTTAATTTTTTTAACCCATTTGAACCCAATTAGTGTTGTCTAATACAAGTATACCAAACACTTTAAACCAGTTTTTTAAACCCTTTGAATAGAGTAACCTGAAAAGCTTTCCAAATGTTACATAGCTACAACACTTAATGGTGACCGGCTCTGGTGAACCCACTCTTTCTTCTATCCCTTGATGCATATGTCTTTAAATCTACCTTTATAAATATTTTTTAATAATAACATCCAATGCTGCTTCATACTGATTCACCTTGAGATTATTTTCTTAGGTATCTAAAAATTCTGAACAGAAGATTCTGAAATGAATTCCTCAGGTGGCGTCCTAGAACACATTCTCTGTCACTGCCGAGTTCACTTCTGTTGACTGAGTGTTTGTGCTTCCACTTTCTACAAGCTTTTGTGTTACAGTCCTGGCTTCTAGTGGGCTGTTATTAAAAGCTGAAGCCTTGAGGAGGTTACTGAGAACATCAAGCATTCATGAATGAGATTAGCATGGCTATAAGAACTGATGTCAGGCGCTTGCTTCCACTGTCTGCTCTACTGTATGGGGACAAATGAGGAGACAGCCATAATCAATCCAGGAGATTTACACTAAGGACCTAATCCTGCTAGCATCCAGATATCAGATGTCAGTCTTTAAAATTACGAGAAAGAAACATTAGGTGTTTAGAACACCAGTCAGTTTCTGTGCAGCCTTAGTTGATAAAATAGTCATGGAGCCAATAGAATTCCCTGGACCCACTGCAGACCTCCATTCTTAAAGCAAACTTGTAACAGAAGAGCCATTCACCTTCATATATTTGAAGCTGGCAGTTGCAGGTATCCTAGTCTTCCAGAGGATGGTGACTTGTCAGGGAGTCACCATCCTCTCACCAAGGGAAAGAGAAAGAACAGTATGAAAAAGATTGCAGGAAACATTTAAGTTGTTCATGATGCTGAACTTTGATTTCTCTTCTGGAAAAAATGAGTGATTTAATGAGAGAAAAAAATCAAAACAATGCCCACCAACCAGAGCTTCCAGGGACTAAACCACTACCCAAAGACTATGCATGGACTGACCCTGGACTCCAACTGCATAGGTAGCAATGACTAGCCTAGTAAGAGCACCAGTGGAAGGGGAAGCCCTTGGCCTGCCAAGACTGAACCCCCAGTGAACGTGATTGTTGGGGGGAGGGCGGTAATGGGGGGAGGATGGGGAGGGGAACACCCGTATAGAAGGAGAGGGGAAGGGGCTAGGGGGATGTTGGCCTGGAAACCGGGAAAGAGAATAACAATCGAAATGTAAATAAAAAATACCCAATTTAATAAAGATGGAGAAAAAAATCAACTTAGTGGGTTAATTATTGGGCTGGGCCAAGGATTCCCTTTGAGGCTTGCTAATTTGATAGGTCCAGCATATATCTTCGATTCTTCTATAGTGTCCTCACTTCCTTTCTCCTCATATTTCTACCTGATTTTATCACTTGAATTGCTCTTTCAAATGCCAGAGAAGGTCTCTAAACCTCCATTCATGTGGCAATTTTTAAAAAAATTTTTATTATATATTTCTTTACTCACATTTCAAAGGTTACTCCGCTTCCTGGTTTTCTGTCCATAAGCCCCTATTCCCACTCCTCCCCTTCCCCCATATGAGTATTCTCCCTATACATCCCCCTTATTGCCCTCCCCCATATTCCCCTGCACTGGGAGTCCAACCTTGGCAAGACCAAGGGCTTTCCCTTCCACGGGTGCCCCAACAAGGCTATTCTCTGCTACATATGCAGTTGGAGCCCTGGGTCAGTCCATGTATAGTCTTTCGGTAGTGGTTTAGTCCCTGGAAGCTCTGGTTGGTTGGCATTGTTGTTCTTATGGGGTTGCAAGCCCCTTCAACTCTTTCAATACTTCCTCTAATTCTCCTAAGAGGGTCCTGCTCTCAGTTCCGTGGTTTGCTGCTAGCATTGACCTATGTATTAGACATGCTCTGGATGTGTCTTTCAGGAGAGATCTATATCCAGTCCCTTTCAGCATGCATTTTCTAGCTTCATCAATCTTATCTAGTTTTGGTGGTTGTATATATATGGGCCACATGTGTGTCAGGCTCTGAATGGCCATTCCTTAAGTTGCTGCTCTAAACTTTGCTTCCATATCCCCTCCTATGAATATTTTCCCCCATTTAAGAAAGAGTGGGAGCATCTACATTTTGGTCATCCTTCTTCTTGAGCTTCCTGTGGTCTGTGGATTGCATCTTGGGTAATTCGAGCTTTTTGACTAATATCCATTTATCAATGAGTGCATACCAAGTGTGTTTTTCTGTGATTGAGAACCCTCACTCAGGATGATATTTTCTAGTTCATTCCATTTGTCTATGAATTTCATTAAGTCATTGTTTTTGATAGCTGAGTAGTACTCCATTGTGTAGATGTATAACATTTTTTGAATCCATTCCTCTGTTGAAGGGCATCTGGGTTCTTTCCAGCTTCTGGCTATTATAAATAAGGCTGCTGTGAACATAGTGGAGCATGTGTCTTTGTTGTATGTTGGAGCATCTTTTGGATATATGCCCAAGAGAGGTATAGCTGGGTCCTCGGGTAGTGTAATGTCCAATTTTCTGAGGAACCTCCAGACTGATTTCCAGAGTGGTTGCAATCCCACCAACAATGGAGGAGTGTTCCTCTTTCTCCATATCTTGCCAGCATCTGCTGTCAACTGAGTTTTTTATCTTAGCCATTCTGACTGGTGTGAGGTGGAATCTCAGGGTTATTTTGATTTGCATTTCCCTGATGACTAAGGATGTTGAACATTTCCTTAGGTGCTTTTTAGCCATTTGATAATCTTCAGCTGTGAATTCTTTGTTTAGCTCTGTACCCCATTTTGTAATAGGGTGATTTGGCTCTCTGGAGTCTAACTTCTTGAGTTCTTTGTATATTTTGGATATAAGCCCTCTATCTGTTGTAGGATTGGTAAAGATCTTTTCCCAATCTGTTGGTTTTGCCCTAATGACAGTGTCCTTTGCCTTACAGAAGCTTTGCAGTTTTATGAGGTCCCATCTGTCGATTCTTGATCTTAGAGCATAAGCCATTGGTGTTTTGTTCAGGAAATTTTCTCCAGTGCCCATGTGTTCGAGACTCTTCCCCACTTTTTCTTCTCTTAGTTTGAGTGTCATGTGGCCTTTTTAAGCAACATGGTTTTTGCTCTCATATTTCTTCTGGGCTCTGGATCTCATGGCTGAGACTACTGCAAATTTCAGAAACTGAAGTGACTCTTCCTATGTTTTGAAAATTTTTAAGTATGTTAGGTAGGACTTTATTGCTGTGAAGAGACATCATAGCCAAGGCAGCTCATAAAAAGAAAAACATTTTATTGGGGCTGGCTTACAGTTTCAGAGACTTAGTGCATTACCATCATGGTGGGAAGCATGGCAGTGTCCAGGCAGACATGGTGCTGGATAAGGAGCTGAGAGTTTTAGATCTTGAGATTTTTATTCCATACTGGGTGGAGTTTGAATATAGGAGACCTCAAAACTCACCCCCACAGTGACACACTTCCTCTAACAAGGCTATACATACTAATAGTGCCATTCCCTATGAGCCAAGCATTTAAACACACGAGTCTCTGGGGGCCATACTTATTAACCACCACATTCCCCTCCCTGGCCTCCATAGACTTGTTGCCATAATATAATGGAAAATGCGTTTAGTCTAACTTTAAAAGTCCCCATAGTCTATGATAGTCTCAACAATGTTTAAAAGACCAAAGTTCAATGTCTCTTCAGAGACTCATGTAGTCTCTTAACTGTAATACTCTATAAAATCAAAATAAAAAAGCAGATCACATACTTCCAACATATCATGGCACAAGATATATATTACCATTCCAAAATGCACGGAAGGGAGCTTAGTAAGGAAATGCTAGACCAAAGCAAGACTGAAAACCAGCTAAGCAAAATCCAAACTCTGCATCTCCATGTCTGATATCAAAATGTCCAACTCCCTCCAGCTTTGTTGATTGTAACACACAAGTTTTGGGCTGGTTCCACTCCCTGCTAGTAGTTTTCTTTGTAGGAGTCTCATGATTATGTGTCGTCTCCAGTATCTCAGAGTCTCCAAGGCTATCCAGGCTTCATCTTCACAGTTTCACACAATGGCCTTTCTGGGCCTCCATGCAAGTACACCCTTGCTACATGACTGGTCAGCAACTTTCCTGAGTTGTGGTGAAAGATTCTTTAACCCCTTTCTTCTATCCTTGATTCTAAAGCCAGAGCCACATGGACAAAGCTACCATTTCGGCTGTATGCTAGGGCTGGAACATTGGTCATTGAATTAAAGATTCACCAGATTTCTGTTTCCTTCACTGCCTAAGTTTGGCTGTTCTGGGACTTGCTGTGGAGACCAGGCTGGGTGTGAACTCAAAGATCTGCTTGCTTCTGTCTCCTGAATGCTGGGATTAAAGGAGTGTACCACCACACCTGGACCTAACTTTTCTCTAATTACTTTTCACAGTATGGAACCTCAGCTAAATGGAATCTTGCTCCAAAGTATCTTTAACTGATTTATCTTCTTGAACACAGGATTTAGCTCTATTCAACTTCCTGGTGCCTCTTTAACACTTGAACCATTCATTTTGTATTTTTCTTTGCTCTGTTTCATCAAAACACTCTTCATAAGAGTGAACTGCAAGACAGTCTACATTAGGCTGCTTTGAGATTTCCTTTGCCAATGCAATTGATCGAATTCTCTTCACCTTGCCCTCAGGCAGACCCTTCAGACAGAGGCAAAAAAACCAGCCACATTCTTCACCAAAAATCACAAGAATGATCTACAGGCAACATTGTAAAATTCTTCTTCTCTGAAACCTCTTGAGCTAGGACCCTCCCCCCAACACACACACACACACACACACACACACACACACACACACACACACACAGCTCAAATCATCCTCAATAATAATATCTTCGATGTTCCTATTGGGATGACCCATAAAACCCTTCTTAAAGCATTCTACTGCTTTCCTAATCCAAAGTTCCAAAATCTCAGTCCTCCAAACAGAAGCAATATCAGGCCTATCACAGCAGTACCGCAGTCCCTCATACCAACTTCTGTCTAGGGTTTTATTATTTGTGACATCAAGACCAAGGCAACTCTTAAAAAGGAAAACATTTAATTGTGGCTAGCTTACAGTTTCAGGGGCTTAGTCCATTATCATCATGGTGAGAAGCATGGGGCAGATGTGGTTCTGGAAAAGGAGCTGAAAGTTCTATATCTTGATATGAAGGCAACAGAATGGCATTACATTCCGCACTGGGTGGAGTTTGAGCATAGGAGACCCCAAAGCAGTGGAACTGAAATGAGCTTATTGGGTGCCCTGTAATGCAGTGTTACTCACTCTCTCATAGGAAGATGAAATCAGGGCACAGATGTTAATCAGAAGGCAGATGACTGAGTACAACCAGAGAAAAGACATTATGCACTAAGGGATCATGCCTTAGAAGAAAGCCTTTCTGCTAATGAGTGATCTCACATTCATAATCTCCAACCTATAATAAAATAAATCTCTGTTTGCCATATATGCAGTCTTTGGCACTTTCTTTTGACAACCCTAACAAATGTTTAATTTTGTTTTTCCTGCCCACCCCAAGTTCAGCCCCTATCCAAGGCTTCATGCTTACCTCTGCTAACCTCATCCAACTCCATGTGATTGCTATCTTTATTAAATGCTCCTCAACCATGTGGCACGGTTATATGTTAGGGTGAAAGTAAAAACTATTACTATTCACAGTTTCATATGACTCATCCTCACATACATGCATTATACACTCTCTGAAACACCAGTACTGTGTCTCTTCACACACACACACACACACACACACACACACACACACACACACACCACAGAGAGAGACAAAGAGAGAGCGAGAGACAGAGAGAGAGAGAGTGAGAGAGAGAGAGACAGAGACACAGAGAGACAGGGACAGAGACAGAAAGACAGAGAAAGACAGAGAGACAGAGAGACAGAGGGGGGAGTGCTTAACACATACCCACAAGACTGTACCAGAAGAATCTTGTAATGCCTTCAAATAGGATATAGTGTTTATGCCTGTCTAAGGAAACCTCTAGACTTGAAGCATTGCAATATTTATGAGCCCCACCTCTCCATCCTCTTTCTCTGTTTTTGTCTCTATCTCTGTTTCTCCCTCTGTTTCTCTCTCTGTTTCTCTGCTTCTCTCTCTCTCTCTCTCTCTCTCTCTCTCTCTCTCTCTCTCTCCCTCTCTCCACACACACACACACACACACACACACACACACACACACACACACACACACAGCATGTACACACATTATAATCACTGCTCACCTAGAGTGTCTTGCTCTCACTACCAACTTTCAGCATCTAAGTGTGCTCTAACATTGTAATGCAGTGTGGTCCGCGTGGTCCCTTCATTGCCCACAAATTAGTTACAAGTGGTGACTCCATCCCCACCTGACTTGTTTAATCAAAATCTCATTTTAGAAAGATCTCCAGGTGATTCTTACACAAATTAAAATGTGAGAAGACCTGCCTTAGAATATGCTGGTCTTTATGGTCAGGGGAATTTTTCTTACTCTACACAAAGATTATATCATTTTATTTCCCTTTGGCATTAGGAAAGTAGGCCCAATTTCCTATAGATGTTCCAAAATATAGCATTATCCTCAATTCAAAAAAGCTGATCCCTGGATAAAGCTGACTATGTTTTAATAGTATTTGTCTCTGTGTGAGCTAGTGAAGAACTCTGCTCATGAATTGTCTGTTATGGCTTTGGTACTTTTTTTTCCTCATTATTCAAGTACATTTTGTCATAATCGTTTGTTACTACAAGATGAGAACCCCCCCTAGAATCTTATGTATACTGAAGTTGTATTGAAGAATTTCTCAGGATTCCTGATAACATGATTTGACATACTGTAGGATTCAAAGAACAAATTGTTTTCTTCTCTGATGTTTACAGTTAGCTACACTATTCACAACTCTTTCCTTAAGTTTAGAAATCATTTGAGAAAAACGCTAGATAATGATAATTCTGCAGTGAGCATTGGAGTACCTGATACCCAATGGCAAATTGGTCGAAAACACAAAATTGAACTGCAGAAGAGAAAATGTACTAAAGCATAAGTCTGTCTGGTAGCTTCCTCACTAAGTGTGTTAGCTATAAAATACACATGCACACACACACATACACACACACACACACACACACACACACACACACACGCATGCATACAGAGATAAAGAGCTTCTGTAGAGCCAAATTGGGACCCTTCTTATCATTCAAAATGATTAGGTTGCTGGTTGTGGGGATCTGGGCGACCTGGGAGGTGGCTTGACAAGGTGACTCAGGTCATAACAGGATAACAAGCAGCAGGAGAAAGAGCTATGAGCTATTTCAGAAAATAAATAAACAGCCCCGATCATGCTCCTGAAGTCGGCTGCTTCACTGTGCACTTGAGTAAGCTGTGCTTGTCTTCTGGGTTTCCCTTTGTTTATGAGGTTTGCTAAGTCCTTGCCTGTTGATGGTGTAATTTGCTAAGCCAGACAAGCAGGTACTGTACACAATAAGTTCTTCTAAATATAAGAGGTGATTAATCAACGAAAATCAAACTGTGAGCCCCAGTACCACTTCTTCTTGGCTGGTCCCAGACTCCCAGCTTGTTTATTTAGTGTCACCTATAGTCTGTCATGGCTGACCTAAAACTATCAGGAACAGCCACCATGGCAGCCAAGCATAAACAAAAACCTGAACTGAAGGTGCAGAGGGACTGCCATTCCACAGATAAGATCTATTGCTGTAATAGCCCTTGATTATGAAGACCAAAGGAGAAAAAGCACCAACTACACAGACAGGGTCTGTTTATTTATATATGAAGAGGGAGGGGGAAGCAAATCATGTTCAGAGAGGGAGGGAAGGAGGGAATAAGGTTTCCTTACATGTCAGTGTTTCTGGCTTTATAAAGCAAGATTCTGTGATAGCAGGGGGGCTCCAATTTTCCTTTGTTTGAGTATTGACATTTTGCAATACTTAAAAAACATTGCATGCTGAGGGCAGAGATAGCGACAAAAAGAGGGATGGAGGTGGAATCAGGCCAGACTGTGACCCAGGGAAGGAAGGTTTTTCTCTTCTGCATAACTCTTGTAACTAAGCTGCAGAGTTAAGCTTTTGAATAGCCTTTTATATAAAGTTATAGACTATGAACTTAGGTGGTATTTTTTTGTTTTTGTTTTTGTTTTTGTTTTTTTGTGAACAGGCTCAACTAACCTGTGCAGATGGGCAAACTGCACGCTTAACATGCAAGGGGAAGTTCCTGGCAAAAGCATCCCTCTGGTGGTGGCCAATACTTTAGAGGCCTTATCCATTTTCCACCGCAGTATTTAATTGATATAGTCTGAGGAAAATGTGGAGAGGTGTCTGGAGGTGCTGTCTCTCAGCTTGTGATAGATAGAAGCGTTGTCTTCAGAGTCAATCTGGCCACTGCCTTAAGATGGACCACGGAAAGATTATTTTCACCCTCAAAGAGGCTCACACATCCTAGAAAGCAGTGGAAATGGATCTCCTCATTGTTTGTAGGTGCTACACTGGTGTTGCTCATGTTCCAGGGCTCAAATTTGTCCATTTAATGGAGAAGTGTGCTTCTCTCGCCAGCATCCCATTTAGACACAGTGTAAGGGGAAGGGGATTTGGAAGCAGGTGTTTCCAATAGGATGCTGCTATTGAGGAAAACCGGCCATTGTTCTGTTAGTCAATTACTAGGACGAATGGCCATGAGAAGTTCTTCCCATTCTACCTCCTACAGCCAGGGCAGTACATTTCACTTGAAGAGTGAAGTCTACTGCTTTATCACATAGCAGTGCTCAAAGGGAAATTGCTGCTAGGGTGCTTAACCCCGAAAGCATCCATTTTGGTATACTGGCATTGCCTGGGGCGGATAGATAAATTTCAGCAAAGCACACCGGGACTCCAAGGACTGGGGGAATCAATTCTCTGAAGCCCTAGTGGAGCTAAAAAGTCTCTGCCTGGGCAGGGCACAGAATGAAGGCTGAAGTTATCAAGTGCCTGGGCTGTAAAGGTGAAACATTTTGTCAACCACCATGAAAAGTCCTAACTGGGCTCACTTGCTTTAAGGGCACAAAGTTCATGTCTTTTCTTTCATGAATTTTTTTTTTTTTTTTGGTGGTAATAAAAAAGATTCGGGGAAGCCTGACAGCAGTGCTAGGCCTGGGTGTGTAATAGTCAAATAAAAGTCATGGCTACTTTAACTAAACTCAGTGGTTAGTGCCAAGCTAATACCAGCGCTGTGAGGGCAGCTTCAGCTTATCAGCAACAAGCTTTGCTGAGTTCCTATTTCTATGTCAATAGTCCTCTAATGGTGGCTCATGCATATATTAGTGGGTATCAGCATTTTATTCTTTATGGCTGAATAGCATGCCATTGTATGGACACACCACATTTAAGTTTTTTTTTTTTCAATCAGGTAATGGACATTTGCATTTTGGGTCACCGTGATAATTATTGCTACCTTAATTTACAATGGGGACCGAAGACTTGAAAACAAGACAGTTAATTTCTGCTCTCTTCTAAGTTTAATTTCTCCATACAACAAACATATTCTGTGCATGAGTGGTAATCATGCTTCACATAATTACATTGACAACAAATACACAGAATATATATTGATTTAATATATATTAGTTTACATATCGTATAATACACTTTATCTTTTATATGGATAACTCTTCGTAGAAACATATCTTGACAATGTTGCTAAAGAATAGTTTCTTGAAAGTAAATCAGATTTGTAAAAGACTAACTGAGCCCAAATTCTAAATGTGAAATGTGCTATTTCGCCTGACCGTGTTCGTAAAAACCAAATGTGTTTTAAAGTACTGAAAGAAGACTTGAAAACAGAACAGACCACAGTGAAAAGCATGAAATTAGTAACCTTGGCAGCAGAAGAGTGAACCACTCAGTTAATTTTTCTTCAGGTGGTCAACCACTGAGAGATTAGCTATGGTATTGGATTAAATTATGTCTTTGGGACATGTAAAAATTTGGAGGTTAAAGGCTTTCAAAAGCATGGTTGCATGAAAGAACACCATAAGTTTAAATGTTGGATTTGTTTGTAAATGAATCCTATTGTTCGTGCTGCCAGTAGAGAAGAAGTTGTTGGGTTTGTTTTTGATCTCTTGATTGCAATGCCATTTTTGGTTTTCACGTGTTAAGAGTACACTGGGGATGCGGTCACAGAAAGGATGGGCTGATCGATCATTCTCCTAAGTTTAGAGAGCTGCCTCTCCCCTAGCTCCCTACTTAGGCCCCGTTTTTCAGCTTTCCAAATTTTATAGTTAGTTTACATGTTCAATTCCTGTATAAAGCTTAATGAAGGGGAGGTTAGAAACCCACAAGCGGTTGAATGAAGAAAATAAAAGTCCCTGTGAGAGACTAGCAAGTACATTTTGGAAAATATTACATTTTAGACATGTCAATATTTAGATTTTCTACAGGTAAATAATAGGAGGCAGGAAGCCAACAGGTGCCATTATGGTCAGTGGTTGGGTTAGAGACTTCTTTTTCAGTAAGGGCCTGTGGCACCAGAGAAACCAAGACAGACTCTGTAAGATGTTTGAGATTGTCTCATATAAAAGATCGACTAAGGTATTTGAGACCACATATCCCACTCAGGTAGACAGTTACTGTCAAGTCTGAAGGACATGATCATTGTGTGGAAGGCTGATATGCTTTTGCAGGAGATCAATTTGCAAGCAGCCAATTAACGATGTAGGCCTAGAAAGACACATCCTCCATCTATCGGAACATAAATGACAAAGCCTAGGAAGAACCTGCCAATTTCCACATGCAAAAATAGTTAACAGCCCACACTGATTTTAGGAGTTTTTAGAAACATGCATTTGTTTGTGTGAGTGTGGAGGGAGTCGTTTGTACACAGTGATGTCTAAAACAGGGGACGACTGGCAAGAGTGGGTTTTCTCCTCCTACTCTGCGGGTTCCAAGGATCTCTCTCTGGTCCTCAGTTGGAAGCAAGTACCCTTACCTGCTGGGCAACTTCGCTGGACTCCAAGTTTGAAAGGACATCTATTGCTCAGCTGACGTGCTGCTGGGATTTGTAATGATAATACTATCATTATCTTTATTCCAGAAATGAAGTCTCTGGAGAGCTGCCTTAGCAGAGTATTTGTTCTCATTGGGAATCACAACAAGGAAGTCAGAGCAAACTGACCCAGTGAGCACAAGAAAGCAAGGCAAAGTTATTGTCAGAACAGCAAGACCTTTATCTAATGGAAATCAGGGAAGGGGATTTCTAAGGAAATTAAAGCACAGAACTAGGACGTTCCTCTGTTTCTGTCTGTATCTCTGACATGATCATTTGTCCCTTCCCCTCTCTTTGTCTCTCTGTCTTTCTGTCTGTCGCTGTCTATCTTCTCTCTCTCTCTCTCTCTCTCTCTCTCTCTCTCTCTCTCTCTTTCTACACCCCAGGAGGAAGTCTGTTATTGGGGACCTATTTTCAGTGTTTAACACTTCACCCTGCTCTCTCTCTCTCTCTCTCTCTCTCTCTCTCTCTCTCTCTCTCTCTCTCTCTCTCTCTCCCCTCCATTTTCCTTCCCTCAGCCCTACATGGCCTTTTTTCCACTTCTAGGTCTCCATCTCAGAGACTGTCTTTTCAAATTCCATTTCCTAGGAGAAGGAAGACTACTGCACTGAGATTGAAAGGTTAGCACATTCCTGATCTATTCGAACATGGCCAAGAGATACAGTTACAAAGAAAATGGCTGTTAATGTGTTCACTATTATGATGGGGAACTGTGCACGTAGGACCTCTGTCAATGACATGTGGCATACTGTGAAGGATGTGGACAGAATATCAAAATATAGGTAGCAAATTAATTTCACGTGACTCATATAGAATGGAGATATCAGTAGAATATGATTTGTTCTACTCCAGACAACAGAATGCAAAGCATACTAGATGCTCTGTGCTTAAAGACCTCTCCTCCACTATGGACCCATGGACTAGAAAAGTCAGCACAGACTCTGTCAAGATGTTTGAGATTGCTATGTACTTAGGCAAGTGTCTTACATAAAGATCTATAAGTAGCTATATTGTATTCCTGCCCCAGAAAGCCCTGTATGTGGTTATTATAAACATAAAAAATATTGACTTATGTGTATTTTTTCCTTCAAAGTAAAAATCAAAGCATACATTCTTAAGGGAGAGCATGGGAGATATTGTTTACCAATCTTTTGAATACATACTTCAACCAGGGGGGAAAATCAATTTCTTTTCAGTTGTCTTTATTAAAAGTCTTGTGAGGTCTTCAACAAAGAGCTGTTGGTTCGAGAGACTTCAGACCCAAGTAACTATTTATTCATGGGCAGAGTAGAAAAGTGCAAGAGAGCACAGCAGTTGGGAGGTTGTTGGAGCATCTGAGGAAATTCTTAGAGTACACAATCTTGTCTTCTCCTCGTACACTGAGGAATAAAGTTCACATAGGCTTTGTTCTTTGCAGTCAGCAGTCTATAAATACTCAGTTAAAAGCCATCATATGAGCTAACTATTTTCTAGAAAATTCCTGCCATAGGATTTTTATATTTATTAAAAATAAACCACAAGTTTCAGGTTCCTCTCCTTTGTCTATTTTGCCTTTATTGTTATGTACATGTGTTTAGCTGTCTCCCATTTTAGGCATGAAAGTCCTTATTTTTCAAAAACAAACATAAAATCAAAACCAAACACATATGGCTTTATAGCAAGGGTTTGATATGTGACTGTGGCTCATTAAAAGTGGGGATTTACTATCCGTTCTAGAAGATAGGCATTTTGTTGAAAGAATCATCTTAATTTAGTGACCCAGGGATTTTTTCCATGGATGACCTAAGTGTATAAGGGAGAAGAAATCATAGGTAAAGAGATACCGTGATGGAAGTCATAGAGTGGAGTTGGAATAGTGTATGCAATTTAAACTATTGATGTGTGTCAGAGAGTCAGCTAGGCAATATGGAAGAATTTTACACTGTAGGCAAAAGGGAAAACTTGACGGTAACAGAGACTATCAAAAATGGAGTAGAGACAGCTGAAGCTCTGCCTAGAGATGGCTGGGAATTTTTAAAGTGGCTACCCAAGGTAAGGCCATGAAAAGTAATCTTAAGATTATTGGGGAGAAGTGAAGATTGTTTAGTGATTTACAGAATTTTTTATAAAAAGAGTAAAGTCATCTTTCTGTCAGTTACAAACATATGGTAAAATAAAAAAATGTCATATCTATGTGAAACACTCAGAATTTTAAAAACATTGTTTTTTTTTAATTTGCAAAAGTAGTTTAGCAGTGTTTTTCTTCTTGTATAATTTGCCACAGAGAGGGGGAATCTTTCTTTTGCATTGACATATTGTCATACTTCTTTTTAAGTTTTGATCAGCTTCCAACATCTTATCCTTCAAGCTTGCAGTGTCACAAAAGATCTCGGAGAGATTTTGTAAAGTGAAGTAGTTTGTTGGCATCACTTCCTCTGGGATATCTTCATCCTTTTTGTCAAAACCACTTCCTTCATTTATGTTGATAAGTTCACCTTCACAGATCCCTCCAGTGGTATATTCTGAGCCTCTTAAAGTAGCCATGTGCTATGGACGGTTTGTGTTCCTCCTGAATTCACATGTTGAAATCCTAACTCCCCATGTGTTGGGATTCCGTGTGAGACCTCTGGGAGGTAAGTAGGACCTGAGAATGGGATCCTTATGTATAGGATTAGGACCCTTCTCAAAATGGCCTCAGAACTTTCTTAACCTTATTTTTTATCACAGGAAGATTGATGGGTTGTGCTTTGTTCCTGTTATTAAAACTACGGGTACTTTACATTGTTCCCATTATCAGTGAAGTGAATTCTCTCTCATATGATAAATTTCTCTGTGGATTCTTCTGGTGAGAAGTCATCTCAGACTGTTCTCATTTTTCTATTGTTATGCATTCATAATATTGTTGGTATACAGAAATTTTAAACTCTGAACATGTTGTTTGTATGTGTCACGAACTATGTTTTCTCAGTCCATCTTGCTTTCTCACCTCTTTTTACTATTCTTCCTCATGAAAATCACTTCCTAATTATAATACCTTCGAAATCCTTAATTTATTTCCTGTACAATGGTATGTTTTCTGCCTTAAATTTTCGTCTTATTCCAAGCTCCCAAAGAAACTTCCTGTGCCGTCTTTTAGAAGAATGTTGCCCCTCTTGGATTCAGATTTACCTTGAATTAAACTTAGTGTGGGAAAGAAGGAGTAGAGATCAAGGTTAGATTTTTCCAGCATAGATCTCCAGCTGGCCCTGGGGACCAGCCTTTCCTAACTTGCTGCCCTGTCATCATTGTCATGAAGCAGGTGACCAGTCCCTACAGCCCTGTTTCTCCTCCCTGTTGCTTAGTGGTATTTTTAGTTACTGTTGTACAAGCAATACTGTTTTAAGCATTGTAATTTTGTAGTAGTGTTATACATATGCATATACTGGTATATAACTCGTTCATCTTTAAGTTTGTGTTAGATTCATTTTATTGGAGTTCTAAACAGAGTGAAAAGGACAGTTAAGTAGCAATGACATTCAGTGCTTTCTTCCTGATGTTGAATGAAGTCAGCTTCCTGTCCCTGTGACTTCTCTACCATAGTGGAATATGCCCCCAAACTGTGAGCTGAAATAAACCCTTCCATTCCTTCCCTAAGTTGCATTTGTTAGGCATTTGGTCCCAGGAACAATAAGACATAACACAGCACTCTAGAGCTAATACGATCCTGACGTAAGAGCTGAGGTGATGATCAGAAAGCCAGAACAAGTGGAAGAAACACGGCCGCCAACCTTAACCTGGGTTCTTCCCGTTGTAGGTACACAGTAATTGCTGTAGTATGAGGTTCATCTAGAACAATAGTTAATTTATAGGTCTGTTGCCAATAGTAAATGACGCTTATTAGATAGTCCCATCGCCGTTCTCCACCGACAAGGCAGCCATATGTAGCTGATGTGTTTTTGGCAATGTTACAGAATAGGGCTGCTGCTTTGAGTACATCTGTATCCAATACAGAGTGCAGAAGGCCTTTTTATTTTCATTTCCTAGTATAGGGCTCAGACACTTTCTCTCCAGCAACCCTCTACCCCAGCTCCTCCCATTCATTATTCAGAATTTGCCTGAAGCATTAAGACTAGAGGGAGAAATCCTAGGACAGCTACTGAGAGCCCCAAATTATAAAACTAAAAGATGGTTGGTTGTGGCTAAGTTTCCCGTTACAGGATGCACTCCGCTGCACTTTAGGAAAAAATGTCATGCTGAGTTGCCCTTTTACAAACTCAATTCTTACCTGCTGTCATTCCTCTCAGCCAAATTCTAATGACTCCGGAAAGAACGGAACAGGTGCATCCGAAACCACCCAGGGATTCTAATACTTAGACTCCCCCAGAATCTGGCTGCCAAAGGAAAAAACCTGAAGAAATGGGTCACAAGGCAAACTAAGGTGAAGCTGTGGGCTAGCAAGCTGCTCGGTACAAGGCAAGCAAAGGGAACTGTTTAATGAGAACAGGCTTGCGCGGATCTGATGCCAAGCATTTGGAAGACTCAGAGGGTCTGCATGACATTGCATGGAGTGACATTATCTGGTTGGAGAGTTTTAGTAATGAAAATGTAAATCTTGCTACTGCAGAAGCCCTGGAGACTCTACAGAACCAGCAGTGTGACTCCTTACATGAGCCAGGCCTCCAGACCTCAGGCTGTTACAAGGCATGGAGAGCAGTTGTTAAATTGGAGGAGAGGAAGGAGGGGGGAGGAAAAGAAAGAAAGAGGGAGCCATGTGATTTGTGTTAAGTGCGAAGTCTTCTGAGCACTTGGTAGTACCATGGCATTGGGATGGCATATAGATGCTTTAGTAAACATTGCTGATTGTCACGGTGACAAGACAGGCTGTCAAGCCTTGCCTTAGAACTACTTCTGTACATAACCCTGCTGTTGCTGTGGGTTGTCAAGAGTTAGAATGGATTCTGAGTGGAAATATTTCTATACATTTAGAAGCGTCTTACCGATCTAGGTGACTGACTAGTTAGTTGCTTTCCCCTTTAATTGTCTCCATTTTATGAATCACCTTTCAGTTGTGCATTTCCTCTTTAATGTGTCTTGAGTGCTCTCTATGCAGCCACCATCTTCGAATTTTCTGCATTCCGTGCTGACAAGATGAAGATAACAAAGAGTCTTCAAGATAAAAGATTAGAGTTTACATTACACATCTTAGTTACAAGCCTTCCCAGGTGAGCTCTGCACCTGACCGCTTTTCAGATTTTAATAACTAACTTAATCTATACAATGACATCTGTGCAAACATTGCTAGCACTGTCCCCCACCTAATCAACAGAGAAGATGGGAATCAGTGAATTTGGGAGGTCTTTGGGAATCACCTGACCTGAATAATCCCTGGGATTGTTGTTATTGTTGGGGTTCATCCCTGAGGCAGTTTACAAAAGAAAATACCATAAAAGCTTATACGTAGGAATTGTACTGACTTCTCTCATGATTGGTTTCTAAGAGCAGAGAACATAACAGAGTATGTAATCAACTTGGGCACAAGAAAGGTTCCTAGTAAGAGCAGAAGCACAAAATGGCGGGTCAGCCAGGTAACAGTTACCTAGGCTATTTATAATATCACATCCTAATGAGGATTAGCAAGTTTCCTTTTCTTCCTTCTGGATTGTATTTCTTGAAAATATTTCAAGTTGATTTCGAGTCTGCAATAGAGTCTGTCCCCACCCGTTTTGAAGGCATTTTTTTGCCATATTTTCTGATCAACATCAACCCTTCATATCTCTTTACATCTTTTATGGAAAATAGTGTCTTGTCTCCAGGTATTTAGCCCAAGGTCTTAGTCGTATATGTTGCCCTGTCTGTTTCCTTTATTCCTTCCCCATTGTTCTCTTTTTAGCCAATCATTTATTAAGTGATTGCAACATTCTTATTATTTTTACTTCATAAAGCTAATTTCTTGGATGCCTGTCTTATCATTAAAAAGGTCTAAGAACAAAAAGGATTTTTTTCATACATGTTTAAAGATCTCATGTATTTAAAACAAGTATATATGAAGGCTTGGAAACCAGTATGCTACAACATATTCAAAGACAGAGAATGGAAACAGGTAAGGAGTAGAAATCCATATAGACCTGAAATTGATAAAAGTTTTAATAACAAATAAACACATAAAAAATACACATATCACCACCATCACCACCCTCCACTGAGGTAGCTAGGATTGTATTTTGTCGATGTTAGTAGTTTCTTTCTAATCCATAGCTGACCTCCAGGCAAGATGGTGGCTGCAAGCTGCTTTGTTGACTGAGAATCCAGCAGCTTCCTAAGTGTTAACCTGTAATGATTGCTTACCTGCCTGACTGGCTGTATAGCCCTTCTTCTTTCCCTCAGCATCTCTTGTGTACAGTGTCAATAATAAGACAACTCCAGAATTGTTTCAGAGATGGATTTGAACTGAAAAAATAAGGAAGAGTGAGAGGGTGGGCCACAAGGAAAGCTGGAGGGGGATTAAATGGAGGTTATCACTGGAGTTACGAGAGGCAAGCAAACCGCCTTGCTTTGCTCACCACAGCTGTGTGCTTCAGTACTTCCCTTCTGATTCTTGATTTGTATTCCTACCATCTACTCACATGAGGTGAGATTTGAGTATGCTTTTCACATGTAGATTGGTTAAACTAGGGAAAAAAGATGGATTGGGTGTTAGTCTGATCTATTTACCATTGTCTTGATTTGTACTTTACCTCACTACACTCCGTATTTAAGGACTTACACATAACCTATAAAAACCTTGGCTTTAGCAAATGAGATCCCATTCAGTCTTGAAGTACACATTTAATCCAACTTTTCAGGGGCAAGTGGGAGCTGGATTGAATGTGAACGGCACCTAAGTGGTAATAGTGCTAACTACTTTGAAACAGTCACATCTCTTCAATACATTCTCATGGGTAGATGTTGTCAACTCTATTAGGACAATCTGTTGGGCTATTCAACCACGCTGGCTTTTAATGAATCATAAAGTCTATCATTATTTTCAGCTTCATCATACATGTAAGAGGTTCCATTATAAACAAATGAATGCATTTTCCTGGGGTGAGGAATGAGAAATTCTTGTTTGTTTGAAAATGAAGTTTTAGAAATCATATCTTCTTTCTTGAATGAGGTTAAAGACACTAACATGGCGTTCTAGAATACTCTACTAACCTCTTTTTAAAAAATGAGTTAGTGTTGGTAAAGGTTAGTTTTAGTTTCTTTGGTTTGGGGAAAACAAATCACACTACACTAGGGTAAGGAATCGTTTTAAAGGAACTCCCAATATTACAAAGAAAAAGCACAGAAAGGGTCACTTTAGTTTGGTCATTTTACAGGAGGGAAAGTGGATGAGATTGACACATTTAGAAAGCCACATGGCCGAACAGAGATGTTTTAAGGACACTGTTTAAAAAATATATATCCTTTTGTGTTGTATTTATACTTTAATACATCTACCCATGAGAATATATTGAAGAGATGTGACTGTTTCAAAGTGTTTTAATATGTGGCCCAGCGTACATATAATCTCAGGACCAGAGGACCATACCAAGTACAAGGAAAGGAGCTCTCATAGGGTATGTGATGTCTGGACCAAGCCTTTTAGGCCACTTCCAGTTGAGCTGAGCAACAAGTAGGAATTCTTTGTCACATTCCTTAATTCACAAATGCAGCATTCATAAAGAAATGTCTACCTAGATTCATTAGATTTCCATTAATACTTGTTTTTCCTTTGTCTGTGATTTAGTTGTTCACGTATTAAGGTAGCCCAGCTATATCTAAAGTACTAATAAGTGTGATTTTTTCCAGTCTTTTTTACAAGAATATTCATCATTCATTTTTTTACAATCATCTACATAGAATAGAATATCCACTGCAGAATCAGATGCTAAGAAGTCATGCACCAAAGGCTATTTCATCTTTTAGGTGAGAATTTTTAAGAACGATTCGTACTCAATGCAATGTTTTTTGTTATTTATCCCCTTTGAGAAATATTGCCAACCTTCATGGTGCTGTCTAGATTCTTTCAAACGTAGAACTATATTACAAACTAATAAAATAATATTTCACAAAAAATAATAGATGAAAACTATGAACACAAATGGCCTTTGCTGCAAAAGTAAATTATTACCATGTGCTTTTCTTTATTTTCTAACAAATTTATATCTACAGGAGGTCCAAATCTTCAAGTCAAGTAGAAGACCTTCTAGAAAAAAAACCATTTATTACATAGAAGAATCAAGACACACCCCAGGGCCTTTCTGAAGTAAAGGGGGCCTTGCTGTGATTCTTTAATGCCAATCACTGTCACTATTCTGCCCTCCAAAGCTCTTGTGCTCACTTTCACGGAATGCCTTGCCTAGGAGAGCCTCCCTCCATCAAAACAGTGACTAACACAGCTGCTAACCTCTACTCCTCCTCTTGGCCTCCTATTCCCGGGTGATGCTATAGATTTCACAGAGGGACTTGAAGTAAGAATGGGAGGGAGGGAGGGAAGAAGGGAGGGAGGGAGGGAGGGAGAGAGAGAGAGAGAGAGAGAGAGAGAGAGAGAGAGAGAGAGAGAGAGATCCTTGCAGCAGCTTTCAATTAAATGCAGTATAAAAGCCTTACCAATCCATCCATTCTTCCTTATATTATATTTATATTTAGGGCTGGAAATTCCTTGTTTGGCAATTTTAGAAAGCTGGCATGAACACGGAGAGCTGAATGTTCCACCGTTCCTCGTGGGCTGCTATTTGCTTCACATACTGCACCCATCTAGCCACTGCCGGATATCTGCTAAAGAGATATTTGTTTCTGTGAACAGGTTGACCTTTCCTTGAATGGCCCCTCTAAGGAGAAATACCAGACCTGAAACTGACCCAAACGAGTTGCCAGAAAATTAAGTATGACTCAGGATGATTAAATGCATCCAGTTGAATTTATTGCCTCCCTCCAGGTCTGTCTTCCTTTAACTCCCCTTTCCCTACCACACTAGAACCCTCCCCCACAACCAAATCTAAGGGTAATTCTCACCACTTTTCTTCCTCTCTAACTCAGTCCATCAGAAGCTGAGCTGAAATTGTACTACATATCCACCCATTTAGCCACGGTCACCAATACCATTGCGGTTCTCTGAGTCCAAAGCCTCTCCCATTTGCATCTTGGAAATGGCCGCTCACTGCTTGTTCGACTCCTACCCTTGGTCCTCTTCAGTGTGTTCTTCACACGGCAACAGCCATCATGACATTTTGTCTTCTTATGCAGAACTCCCCTGAAGCTTCCCATTTAACTTGGCATGAACATCCCAATTGACAGTGGCCAAAAGTTCTACAAAGACTTTGACTTCTGCATCCCTCCCCAGCTTTCCAATGTGATTGAATGCCTGGTATATGCTATGCACTGTCCAGTAATTGTGAAAGGAACCCAGTAATTGAGACAGGCTAGATTCCTGCTTAGACAGTTTTCAAGAAATGAAGATAGACTACAAAGAGAAAGTGAAAATCCAAATCCAAGTATCTCCTTGGATTAGGCCATAAAGTTCAGATTCATTTGGAAGGTGGCCTTTGGGAGACCTGTTTTACATTTCCAAGAGATGGCTAACCGTCTTGACGGGAAGAGAGTTGAAGGAAGCTGGCTGCCAGGTTGGAAGCTGTAGCATGTGCCGTCCACCCCCAGGCAAGGGATGATTATGAGATAGTCTGCCCAGAGGATAGAAAGGGGTGGACAGACTCAGGATTCTGTTTCTGATCTAAGGGCACTTGTTGATTGATAAGATGTGGGTGTAAAGGACAGGAGAAGGAAAATGCGACTCCTATATTTCGTCTTGAACAATTACTGGAGGAGATATGGATAACTGAAGTAGAGTAAGGGGTCCAGATGTGGAAAAACGAGTGTTCATTCCACACCAGGAGATGTAGAATTCTTCTGCTTCCACTGTATGCTCATCTTTTCCTAGTCGTGGCTTTTGTGGATGGTGCTTTCCTTTTGTCTAGAATATCCTGTTTATGTCCTGGCATAATTCCCCATCCTCCGGAACCCGGCTGACACGTCACTCTCTCAAGAGACATCTGCTATTTACTTTTCCATGTTCAATTATTTTATATTCAACTTTGATTTTAATTATTTTATCCAAAGAGTTAAAAATATTTTTCTTTATTTTTTCTGCTGTTGTAAAAGATCCACGAGGGGAAAGATACCTCCCTTTTATTCACCATCAAATTCAAACTGTCTAATAGACAGCGGTATATACTAAGACATGAAAATTTTCTGAATAGCTATATTATGTAATCAATGTATTAATTTTTTATTCAAGCACCCATAAGTTTTGATTTCAATAGACTACATTGTTTGATTTCAATTGACTAGGCTTAAAACACATCAAAAATCTTGTGTTTCCATTGTCTTATACGCTGGTATGAAGTTTTAATGAATAAATTATTGCTTTGCTCAAGAAACAGATAGCTCTTGAACCTGTGTTTGAAGGCTCATTGCCTTGCCCAGAGGGAACGTGGATTGGACAGGGTGGGAGTGCGCTGTGGGAGCAGGTACGTCGACTCTTCTAAATCTTGGTCCCATAAGCTGTTAAACACAGCCTTTGCTTTGAAGAGTTTCTGGAGCAATTGAATGGGATAATCCATATAAAGCCCCAAACACAATTCTTAGTAGACTGTAAGTACTTAATCAATATGACTATTATTAGTGTTATTGTTGTTGATATTCATCGCTAAGACAGAGCCCCTGCGAGGAGAACCAGGAGCCTTAGAGCACGAGCAGTTGAGCTCCTCCACGTGCTTGGTACCCATAAATAAAAAATAATCATCGCAATATTACAAATCTGCATGGCAAACAATATCTCTGTCGTTTGGCCAGATTTAATTAAAGGCCGGTTTTCTTAAGCTTCCTGCTTCTAGAGGTGTTAATGGAAATCGCCTTTTAGAAATTATAAAAGAAGAAAACAGCCCACTTTTCATCCGTGCACGAGGAATAGTGAGCAATCCTGTATACTAACTAGATAAAAGGGGCATTTCATAGCAACCAGATACCTTTTACTTTCCATATGAAAAGCACATCAGAATTCTATCTAGCAGGTTAATATTATGAATCATTTATTTTCCCCACTAAATGTATGTAGTTTGGGTAATACGGCATCATCATGAAGTGAAATGGCAATATGCTTAAGGACCCAGCACTGTGCAAACAGATTTTTAATATGGAAAAGGTTCGTGCGGTTTTAAATAAGGCAGGGCCACCCAGCATCCTCGCACGCTGCATGAGAAAAAGATGCTAAATTTCCTTGACCCACTTTCATCTTCGTGTTTAGGAAACAGTGCCTAAGAAGTAAACAAAGTATTTGTGCCTCACGTAGGAGATGATTATTGTTTGAATTTATGATTCATGCCTCGAGCAAAATTTTGTTTGTGGCCTCATTTGCAACCATAATTTACAACTTTACCAGGGACATGCAATGTATTTGGAAGGCAATATATCAGACTTGCTTTGTACTGGAGCAGTCTTCTGGCTCTGGGTATAGTATTTTCTGTGTTTCTCTTAGCTATAAAATTTCTAGGCATAACATTTATTGTAGTGAATATGGAAATTTTTTAAAAAAAATCACATCCCCCTTAGGATTCTCTTATTGTATTTATATTCTTATTATGACTAAATCTAGCTAGTGTTTAAAGGAGTTGTTGATCCTGCAGATATCTGGCTGCAAATGTGGAGAGATTTCGTCTTTGCAGATTTTCTTGAAAATAAAGATTGCTTCCTCCTTGCCTTTTGTACACTCATCTAAGAAGCTAATAATCTGCGAGTCAAATGCGATCCATGTATATGCTCTTGCCATCCAAATGCCTTCCTATTGTAAATAATAAATTGACTGCAATGCTGTAATGTGTAAAATGTTCTTTTGGATCTGAGTTCCTGAAGAATATCTCACAGTATTGGGGGTTCTGCTGTGCATCCTGATTTCAGTTGTTTCAAGGAATACATATGAAAATTCAGGAGGCGTGTTATACATACATAATTAAACAAATAAATCACGCCCAAACTGCAAAGATGCCCAATTTAATGTAATGTTCTTTTCAGCACTACCTGATTTCTTTATATCTTTCTATTTTTTTGTTTGCCTTATTCTATGCTCCTTTTAAAGAAGAGTGTGTGTTTCTTCCCACTGATCATTTAAAAGTTAATTTTGAATTCCACTTGTGTGGAAAACTTCCCGGCTACTCGGCTTGCAAGTGCTAGTGGTACCGATTCAAAGGACAATCGGAATCAGATGATATAACTGGGGCTTGATAAAAATCATGATTTTGGTTATACATGTTTTAACGTAGGAAAAAAAAATAAGGACCATCAACTTTTCTGACCTCTGAAATCGTTAGTGAGAAAGCTGGAAAAAGTTTTAAACTTGAGAGAAATGCTTCACAATGAACTTCATAGCCTAGCATGCTGATGTGCTACGTTGAATGTGCTTAATCCATAAAAATTACATCAACCTAGAATTCGGCTCCTCCAGAAGACTTTTATTCCCTTTATCAGATTCTTTGCAATTTTTCCTGGCATAAAGGTTAGCAAGGTTCGGTAGTCGGAGGAACAAAGCAATCGCTTTTATTGACAGGTACAGTAGGGAAAGGCAGAGAAGGGCTAATGCCATTAGTCACGAAGCCTGGACTTCAAACAGAATTAAAACTCTGTTTAGCAAAATGCAGGCTCCAGAAGCATTCCTCCACTATTACATACTTTTTTTCCCTTTCTGCAGCAATTATTCACTCGGCTATTATAACTAACCACAGTAATTTTCTTAGAACAAAGCAAAGCAGGGCAACAATAGTTTCCAAAATGACGAAGTTTAAATGCCCAAGGTCAGAGTGTAACATTTTGATTTCCATAGTATTTCAAATGCTACAGGCCTTATGTAATAATTTTAATGTGAAAAATATGTAGGCCACGCTTCGCTGCTCTTTGCATATACTGCAAAGAGAGGGGGAAACCCTTAAAAATTGCTTAGCTTTAATTGAGCAAAAGGATTCACGTGTGATCTGAACTTGTGGCTCGTAATTCCTCTAGACAGCTTCGGTTGCCGTGCGATGATCCTAATTAAATTATGAAGCAGCACCGAACTGGCTAAGCGAAAGGGCCCGTTCTTTGCTATCACCTGGCGACTTAACTCTTTGCAGGGTTCTGAGTTTGGGACTCTGCCGTTCTATTGTGATCTTGGGTGCTTTTCATTGTTAGGGGTAGGAAAACACAGTCGCTGGTGGAATCGGCCTTGAAAGTTTTAGCCTGTAGGTGGCAGCATTGTCAGGGTTTGGAAGCGTGAGCTCTGCGGACTTAGCTGCTTTCCTCTCTCCTGCAGCCGGCCTCCCATCTCTTCAGGCCAAGCTGACATCATTACACACTCCTGTCAGGTAAAAGTAAAATGGGGAGAAATGTCAAAGCCAAAAAAATTAGACTTCATTCACTTTGGTCTGTGTTTCATTATATTTCTGATAATAGGGTACATTTGTAATTCTGAGCCGGGATTCCACTGAAGGAGGTGCTAAGCAGTCAGGCGGTAACCCCTGGCAAACCCTTCTCCAACAGTCTTTTCCTAACTTAGGAAGGGAAACTAGTCTTTGTGGGAAATGATTACGTTAATCACACCCAGCATGAACACTTGGTACCGTTATGGGGTTTTGAGATTCTCAAGAGCAGGTCTTGAGGTTGTCACAGCACTCCGGGTATCCTGATGAACTTTGTTCCCATGTTCCTTCCCTCTTTTCACCCTCTGTTTCTTTGTCCTAGTTAAGTTAGAATGATGCTTCTAGTTTGGCTAAAGTAAAGAGGAGAAGGTGAGGAGAGAGAGAGAGAGAGAGAGAGAGAGAGAGAGAGAGAGAGAGAGAGAGAGCACACGCATTTTTTAAACGATGTATTTGATTTAAATATATTTTACTACTTAAAGTGTGTATTTTTATGTGATATTAATGATGATAGTTTAAGATTATGTTAATAGAATATGTAACACATGTATATGAAGCAAAAAAATTTCCTTTGTCCAGAGGAACGTATGCTTCAAGACCCCCAGTGGAGGCCTAAAACCATGGCTTATACTGAGCAGTGTTGATCCTGTGACATTTCCTATGCACACACGCCTATTACATATGGACCTTGGAAAAGCTTAACGTACAGATTAGCTATAGTACAAGGTTAATGCAGGAATCAATAAAATAGAGCAATTGTAGTATTGTAGGATAATAGAAGTTATATAAACTTTATGAATTCTTTACTCATGGAAATTTCCATCTATTGTTTTCTGGCTTCAGAGTTCAGTTTTCTGGAACACTGAAGGCAGGAAGGCGAGTCTGCTGTGTGTGGACATTGGGATGTTTCTCATAGGGTCCTCAGAGATCTTGCAAGTGTCTTCCCCAACACTTCTCTTGGAAAGTTCTGCTTGGGAAACCTCTCCTGGTGACAAAGGAAGCCATGTATTATAAGGTCCTTGTTTTCGGGCTTTGTACTAGATTATTTTAGGGCTTTTTCCCTTTTGCTGGATCCTTGGGGGATTTGTTTCCCAGATGAAGATTGACAAAATTGCTTAAGTACCATTGAAAGTATAAAACGAAATTGTTTCCTCATTAAATATAATTAGCTATATACATTGCAGTTGCGAGAGCAAACGCTGAAGTTGGGACCAGCTCTTTAGATGGAACAGGACCTCTGTGGTCTCTGGAGGTAACAGACATAAAGCAAAGGAAATGATTTTCCGTCAACACTAAGTAGACAGGTGCTTACATCGAACAGCATTCTAATACGTCTCTGAATATTTATGTCTTCTTTTTCAAATGCCTTGCCCATGAATGTCACAGCTGTCAAACGGCTGAACACAGGGAGATAAAAAATGAAATTAATAAAAGACAGATCAACATTTAGTTTGTTTGGGACACCCACTCCATCCAGCATTTTTTTTCTTTCTTCTTTTAAAACCGATATCTGTATGTTTTAAACTCAGCCATGCTTTAGGGTTCTGGTACCTCTGCCTTTTCAAAAGGGCCCAGGGAGATCTGAGCTGACTGGTTGTATTTGGGGCAAGCAGCAGTTCCTGCCTCGGTATTTAAGCAGCAGAATGATCAATAGCACTAATGACTAAGGAAACCAGCGTCTGAGGACTTTCCAGTCATGTCTGCAGTCCCAGGGCATAGTGCGCTTGGGTGCCACATACAAGACTCTGACAAGTTGTCACTGCCCCCAACCTGATGCCCAAGTTTGTGAGGTGAGAGGCTCTTAAATCTTTCTTCTCTGTCACCCACAGTTTCAGGTCTTGCAGTTCCTGCCAAGACAAGCCATCGTGTGCCCTCGGAGTTATGAAGGGACTTGGCTTTTAGAGCAGAGATGATGACTAAATAGATAGGGAAGAGGAAAGAAATGGAAAGGGACCTCTCATTTACTATATCCCAGCCTCTCTGGTTCTCGTGGTAGCCAAAAGAGCCCTGTGTATGAGGGGTGAGCATTGGGATGAACCCAACAGTCACTTGACAAACATTCCTAAGAAGCCACAGATTTTGAGGTGTCTTGTGATTGTTGCTATCAAATAGACCTCCGCAAATGATATTAGCACCCTGCTACTCCCATGTCTATCCTGAAGTACCACAAAGAAAGAATATCACTTAAATGCTGAACCAGGAATTTAGGTTTAGGAACTCTCTTGTTTCACTTCAGATGAGAACTGTTTTGTACAAAAACTTTCCAAATGGTCACATCGGTGTACACTATCTCAGTTTAGCAAAGTTGACGCCACAGTGTCTGCACCTTGGCTAAGTCACTGCTACCCTACTGATAGCCACAGGTAGGAAACAGACGTAATGAACGCGACGCTCATTCATATTGAGGCCAAGGAGTCCGTTGCTCCGATTTTGTTCTGTGTTTGTGAAAGGCAAATCTCACACGGATCAAGTTCTGAGCTGAGGACATCACTGGGCTTTCCTTCTTCTGAGCAGATTTCAGCAGGCTAAGTCGTCTAGTGAAATGAATACCCGAGGATATTTGTATCTTGATTTCTACAAAAGTAGTTTTCTGTGTGGTTCACTTCAAGTTCCTTTGGCTGGGGCTGTGTAATTGACAACAGATCGCATCAATAAAACATGAACCTATTTCAATCTAATCATTTAACATCTTATCAGAAAAATTGGGGGTGATTATATTGACGGGGGTCATGCTCCAGGTGGGCCCAACATTCCTTTCCATCTGCCCATTAAAACTACTACTTGGGAGTTGAGAGATAGCATAGAGGATAAAAGCGCTTGCTGCACAGGCAGAGGACCTAGGTTCAAATCCCACCACCCATGCAATCAGATCTGGTCACACACAGACCTCTAACCCTAGCGCTGTAGCATAGTAGAGACAGGTGGATTCTTGGGGTTTGGTGGCTACCAGTCTGGTTCCAGGTTCAATAAGAAACCCCATTTCATTATGGGGTAAAATGATAGAGCAACACTCCAGATATCTTCCTCTGGTTCCTGCATATGCACATTTGCATGTACACATGTGTATAAATAAAATCAACCCTTTCATTAAAATACAACACATTTTATTTGCCACATCCTCCCTGGTTTTCTTCAGGAAGTACTTACTCTGTAGTCTCTCTCCTTTTCCTAACAGCGCATATTCCTAAATAACCATTGTGTTCTGTATCAGGTTTTAAAATACTGCTCAGATGTTTTCTTCGCCTAGCAGGCCATGCAGAGGCAGCAGGGCCTGGTGTCTGCACTCTCACGGTCCTGTGCTCTTGTTTGAGGAGTCCCTCAGTGTGGGTTTCACCTGTGTAGGCAGTGTTAATTTTTTTCTTTTGTCTGTCAGTCGGTTTGGAGTAGCTCATTGGGTAAGAAAACAATTGTATAAATAAAATATAATCTACAGTTTAGCCTTGGAAACTTTCAAAGGCATTCTATGGCATACACACGGGCCATCTAAAAATACCAGCCGTCACCAGCAGTTCACTCTTAAGTTCACGTTTCAAATAGATTGCATCTGTTTCTAATCAGGTAACTGGATGATTAGCAGGAGAAAACATATGATCAGAAAGCAGGCAACCCTCGCCGATACGTATTAGTTTTAAAGCTCCCCAAACCTAAAGTCAATAAAGAAATTGTGCATGCGGCAAGAAGAGCTAGATTAGAGGAAAGAGTTTCAGCTGTAAACCCTTTTTTGTGAGATGCTGTAAAACCAGCTAATTTAACTGATGGGGTGAGGCGCTTGGGACTGACACGCAAAGTTCAGAATGTGAGATTGGATGGGGAGAATGGCGACTCGAGGAATTATGAGGCTTGCAGTTGAGAAGAAAAACTTTACTAATGTGAGAGTTAATGAGCGGAGGATTTCGTCCCCTCTTTTTTATGGAGCCATACTTTTGCCTCAAAGAAAGTTAGTAAGAGTAATGGGGGAAAGCCCCAACTCTGATAAAAGAAAATAAACTAGGCCTATTGCAAATAAATGTTGGAATGCTCTTCGTTTACTTTCAAGACTAATGGGAGAGGGCGAAATGAGTTTCGTGAGGTAGTATATCATTTTAAGATCATACTTATCTCTTAGCTTCATCCATCAAACTGAACTCCCCTTTTGAACCATTTTTACACCATTGAGCTTAGAGTTCCCAGAAGGAAAGAACAAAAGCTGCGTTCTCCACTCCTGATTTGAACCAGACACAACTTACATTCAAACTGCATGCTCTCTTTCAGTGACCCTCCCTCAGAATACTATCAGATGTCCCGATTCTGCACAAAAATTTAGTCGTGTGACGAAGCCAGCTCTTGGTCTTGTGCGGTCTTCACGTGATTTTCCAGGATTTAGTATGGAGATGGGCTATCCTTTCAATGTCTCCTTACTCAGTAGTGTTAAAGCATACTGGATGAAGAGAAAATGCTAAGTCTGACAACACAGAGCACCCACACATATACTCAAACATGGGGCAAATTTGGGATGGAGTTAGAAGTCCTTTTGCACAAGACATGATAAGGAAAAGCATGTTAAGATCTTAAAGTTAGCATTAATGCTGTGTGGTACACTCGTGTAAACCATGCTACACAAATGCTATGTCTATACTAATGTTATTTATTATTATCATTACACCATCATCAACATCACCACAACCATCACCATCATCACTACTACCACCACTATTGCTTCATTGTGTTGTAGGGCATCCTGTATCTTTCTCCGTCTCTCTCCACCTTATTGCTTGAGACAGGATCTTTCCTTCAAACAGAAGCTCACCATTTTAGTTAGGCTGGCTGGACACTGAGCTCTGAGGATCCACTTAGTCTCCTTGCCCATCTCTGAGGTTACGGTCATATGTATGTGCCGGCATCCCTGGCTTTTATGTGGCCTTTTGGGTTTTGCAAGTCATGCTTGCATAGCAAGCACTTTTTTCCACAGAACCATCTCTGCCAAACCTTATTGTTAATTTTCAAATTGGAATGTGAGACACAAGTAAGGCATAGAGTTGTAAGCTCACTGTCGGTCTTGGAACAGCCTTAGAAAACAAGGAGGTCATAGAACTTTTAAAAGACACAAGCTATAGAACTTTAACCAATTTTCACTAAACATAAACAACAGAAGACTCACCTGATACTATATTTATATTATATTTATATTAGTCAAATTGCCTTCCTAATTATAAAACTACAGCTTAATGCTTGTTGTAGTTAATTACCATAATCTAAACAATCGCCAATTATGGCATTAACTATGCTGAATTTTACATAATGTACAATCAGTCTTGAAGACTTGATAATCAATGTTTGCTTTTGTAAGTTTTATTTTATTTATAACTGTGCATAATGAGTGGATCTGTGTGTGCATAGGTGCATGTGAATGGGAGTGCTCCTGGAGGACAGAAAGCTTGAATCCTCTGGAGGTTGGGTTAGAGTTGGTTGTGAGCAACCCAATGCATGCTGGTTACTCAACTCAGATCCTTCACAAGAGCAGCAAGCACTCTTCAACTCAGTCCTGGGTTTTACTTCTCTCCCTGGCTAGTTTTGTGCCACTTTTGGGTTACACTCAATGGCCATGGACTGATAGAACCGCTAGTTGGCTTGGTATTTCATATTAATATTTTCATAAGCTTCAAGGAAATTCTCTATTACTGCTCAACTTTACCTGCCCTGTCCAAATAATTCTGCATTCCTTGATTTCTTTCCCCTAGGTATCTTCCCATCTGTAGCAAACCATAAAGACTCAAGAGACTTCAAAATCTTATGCGTTAGGTCATATATTTTATGTTCTTTTCTCTCATTTTCTTGTAGGGAGAAATGGGAATAAAAATCTCATCCAAAAACCACATTAAAGTAGAGAATGTAGAGTTCACAAACATCATTTGTATTAGTGTTGTGTGTTCACATTGAGTTTATCTTTTGCTCAAAACATCCCATAAAACATCCTTTCTAAAATCCAGACTTCCCACTTATGTCAATCAGTTTACACCCTGGAAAACAGACAGGCTCACCAGTCATATGAATCTCTTAAGCACCCAGGGTGCCAGGCAACGAGCACTTGTTTTTATAGAAGAACTTGGTGTATGCAATTAACAGTCAAGCCCTATACACATAAACACACTGTAATTAACTGTTTAGTAGTGAGAACTTGCTTTTCAATTTTTTCCCGTTGAGTGCAGTCAAGGTGAATTACTTGATTTTTCCATCACTAAAGGCTGCAAGAGCTTGGTCTATTGCAACTCTCCCCTCTCCACATATTTTCCTTTACCCTCTGTATTTGACAGTAAAACTGCCAAGCCCCATTATTTCCAACTGGCAGCAATTTAATACATAGTTGAGTCAGTTATTTAACTAAATAAATTGCTTAAAGTTAACTCTAGTTGTAAGACCACAAGGTGTTTCTAGAATGGGCTGCCCTTTTATATCATAAACCTGGATTAGGTTTACAACCCCATTTCCCCTCAGCAGTTTATAAATCAAACAAAGAACGTAGAACAATACATAAAAATCCCTGTGAAACCACCCTCGGAGTTTCTGTTAATGAGAAAAGCATACGGGGAACTGGATTTACTTTGCATGCTGGAGAATGAGACTGGTTTAAAGTGACTGGACTTGGAAGGGTTACTCGAACTCCTTTCAAGTGATCACTTCTGAAACTAGAACTTTGTGAAGCCACAGCCATCCGTTCAGTGCTTTGCACATAAAAATGGCATGACATGCTAAATAGCTCTGAGCTGGCCTTTCACCCCTTTTGCTCATACTCATTAACACTGAGCCTGACGAATGATCTTAGAAGCATGTGGGAGAATGCTAGATTCCTTATGATGTCTCGCTATAGGTGCCCATTAAACATAAATGAACACAAATACGCAACAACATACAATGTCCCAGATGTGCACCAGTAATCTGGGCTGGTCATACCACTTTCCACTTCTCTATCAATTGGGCATATGGTTCTGAAACAGATTAAATGTAACCACTGATTTTACAAATGGTATCTCTGAAAGATAAGGAGGAAACTGATGATTGGGCCATTTTTCTGTCTCTCCTGACTTTTCTGAATGCGGACAGACTTAGATTTCATGACTTAAAGATCTGTGTTTATATAGGGAAAATGTTACAATGGGTTTATATGCAAAGAATAGACACCATAGCTTAGAAATGTCATGCTTAACTGTACATACATAGTTTTATTTAGATTTTGAATTCTAGTGATGGCACTGTTTTTAATAAATTACTTATATTTACTTATACATGTAGCTTTTATTTTCTCAGATAACAAGATGATGTGAGAGCCCATATCAAAGAAGTGCGAATACATGGCTTGAGTTGAGCCCAAAACATTTTTTCTGTTCTAATTATCCCTAGGCCTAGGCGTGGAAAGATTCTCTCCTCCATACAATTTGATCTTCTATGATGACTGATTCAAACTGCCTTCTCTCAGCTTTTGACTGAATTGGTCTGCTTGGCCTTAAACTAACTTTGGCAATCTGTTCTAATCTTCTGACTCCTTCTCATTCTCACTTCTGTTTTTACCTGAAACCTGCTTCTATAAAATTGTCTTGGTAAAACTGCCTCTATATTCCTGAGAGCTGGGCATCTCCTATCCCTGACTCATTCTGTCAAATCTTTCTCTAACATCTGCCCCTCAATTAGACATCAGTATTGAACATGGCTGATTCCATCTACAAACTAATATAGGGGAGTGTTTATATTCCAGCCAGATTACACAGACCTAAAAGGCCTTTGGATGTGATCCCTTGCCAGAGCAAAATAATTAAAATTCTTCTATATTTGCTAAGTCGACAACTTTAGTCTATTATGACAAGTTAACTGTTTATATAATCTTTCTTATTAGAGGTCAGAGACTACATACTAGAGAGCTCTGGCTAACAAGGTATTTTCACTTCTCTATATCTATGCTACTGGGAAGAATATAATCTAGAGAACACTTGCCTTTGTATCCAGACTGACATTTTATATTATTTATTTTTGCATATGAGTTAAATGAAATACAGAGTATTTTTATTGGATATTTTATGTATTTACATTTCAAATGTTATCCCCTTTCCCCCATCTCCCATCACCCTCCCTCCTCCTCTGCTTCTATGAAGATGCTCTCACTCCCACCCACCCACTCCCACCTCAACACCCTGGCATTCCCCTACACTGGGGAAATGAGCCTTCACAGGACCAAGGACTTCTCCTCCTATTGATGTCAGACAATGGTATCCTTTGTTTCATATGAGGCTGGAGCCATGGGTTCCTCCATATGTACTCCTTGCTTGGTGGTTTAGTCCCTGGGAGCTCTGAGGGGTCTAGTTGGTGGATATTGTTGTTCTTCCTATGTGGTTAGAAACCCCTTCAGCTCCTTCAGTCTTTTCTCTAACTCCTCTATTGTTCAGTCCGATGGTTAGCTGCAAGCCTCCTCATTTGTATCAATAAGGCCCTAGCAGAACCTCTCAGGAGACATTCATATTAGGCTCCTGTCAGCAAACACTTCTTGGCATCATTAAGTGTCTGGGTTTGGTGACTGTCTGTGGGATGGATCCCCATGTGGGGCAGTCTCTGGATGGCCTTTCTTTCAGTCCCTGCTCTACTCTTTGTCCCTGTATTGCCTCCCATGACCTCACACCAGTCAGAATGAGTAAGATCAAAAACTCAGGTGAGAGCAAATGCTGTCAAAGATGTAGAGAAAGAGAAACACTCCTCCATCGTTGGTGGAATTGCAAGCTGGTACAACCACTCCAGAAATAAGTCTGGTGGTTCCTCAGAAAATTGGACATAATACTACCTGAGGACCCAGCTATACCACTGTTGTCGTAAATAAATAAAAATAAAGTAAAAGTAAAAATGTATAAACGAAAACCGGGGGTGGAATGTTTTCCCTCAGGGTGTTTTTACCCTGCTAGGGTTCCACACCTCAGTGCCCCAGATATCTGCTGGATATCTTGGCATAAACTCAGCCCAGCCACACTTACTTAAATTGAGACTCTTTCTTAAAAAAAAAAAAACACACTCATTTAGCATTAAAGCAATCCAGCGTCTAGATTTGGCAGATCCACATTACACTGTCCTAATCCCAGTTCCCAAATTACTCATCCTTGCACCTTTTATTTACCAAGTCTCCAGCTTCTTCTCCCCCCTGGTACCTCTAACTCCTCTCAGTTCCCCATCGTCTCTCCAACTCCCTCTCTTCTTCCTCCTGGCCTCCTTCTCTAACCCCCCCTCCCTCAACTGTCCATCCTCACCCCCCCCTCCCCAGGTTCCACTCGCTCAACTGTCTCCAACTGTCAACTGTCAACCTAACCTCTGAATCTAATCCCCCTCTCACTCCCAACTCCTACCTCTGCCCAAATCTCACGCTCTTGCCTTTATTTAACAAATTCAGAGAAAACCCCAAGGCAAACCACAACATTTCCCCCTTTTTGTCCAGTTAAAAAACTTTTTCCTATACATAGGTGAACTAAGCATCATTATTACCATTCTGCAATTTATAAAACCAACAATATGCTGATCACCCAGTCCACCAACTCTGTTCACCAACTATGTTATCCACACCACATCTTGGCAAGGTTTAAAAAACTTTTTCCTATACATAGGTGAACTAAGCATCATTATTACCATTCTGCAATTTATAAAACCAACAATATGCTGATCACCCAGTCCACCAACTCTGTTCACCAACCATGTTATCCACACCACATCTTGGCAAGGCAAACCACAACATTTCCCCCTTTTTGTCCAGTTAAAAAACTTTTTCCTATACATAGGTGAACTAAGCATCATTATTACCATTCTGCAATTTATAAAACCAACAATACGCTGATCACCCAGTCCATCAATTTTGTTCATTAACCATGTCATCTATACTAAAAACTATACTTGACTATATCCTGGTTCTAGATCCTATGCCACCCTAAAACTACTCTAACAGATTTATCATCTTTCTCAATACTAAACCATTCGGGTTGTCTATGAGACTACTAGTCTCCAACCACATCAGAAATCCAAGAATGATTAATATTACCTGAAAACATAGGAAGCACAAAACATGGCTTCCAAGCTTAGCCAATTTTATAAAGACTGCTGATCACCTGGACAGTCCCTTATTCCTTAATATGCTGGAGCATCAGTCTTCAGCCTTCTGGCCCAGGATCATCTGACAGACCTTATCAATGCAGATTTTGAAGGGCTGATCACCCTGCCTCGGCAGAGATTATCAGTCGACTATTCTGCATAATTTGTCCCTTTCTGGACAGTGTCTTGTCTGTAGATGAATTGAAGCAATTTGCTCAGTGGCTGCGTTACCACGATTTGAGCAACTCCATTGATGCTCAAGTTCTTCTTCGAGTCTAAGGGGCCCTGTCAGGGGCAGACAAGTCTCTAGTAAAATGATCTAGATGAAGAAATGTCCATAAACAGGTTATTCTTTGGACTTCTGATGCCCTTGAAGATTTCCTATCTACATAGGCGTTTCTGAACTGTTAAGCATAGAGTACCGTTGGCCCTCTCTAATCGAAGTATTTACAAAACCCATCTAAACTGACTTAGAACCATAACCTTGCCATCTGACCCTTAGCTGGTACTGGTTAATCAACTAAAATAATGTATAACAGCAGTTATAGGACCGGGTCTAAGACTTGTATTCTTAGATGCATAGTGGAGGCACAATGCCCATGTTAAAGTAGCAATATTAATCTCAATTATAAATCAACAAGAAAGTATACCATTGAAAACCTAGCATTTGTGTAAAATGCATTCTATACCAATGAAAAGATTACAGCTTCAACTTTGTATCAATTACAAACATTTCTATCAATGTAAAATATAAGCGTAAAATTTTGTTTAAGAGTAAGTTTGCCAATCTATCTGTTTGTCTATTTCTCTAATTTCTATGTATTACTATATCTAAGAAGGATACAAAAAGGAAAGGAAAAGTAGCAATCCCTGAGTTTACATTCTCTAGTTTCCCCTGCCCAAAGCTACATTTGTATTGTATCCCTTAAAAGAAAACTTATCCACAGTTCTTAAAATAAACAGAACCATCCACCCCAACATAAGGAAATGGGACGACGATCTTCCTTGTCTGCTTCTAGCTGGATTGGGGCGAAGAATTCCCTTCTGGGGCCCAAGGGGTATTAGGAAAAGTTGGCTTTGTCGAAGTAGAGCTAGCCGGGATTTGCCTGCCAGTCATTCTGTGCTGAGAAAGTTCATCGCTTAGCTGACATCTTGACTATGACAGTCTGAAGGGCTGGATAAGTAAGATGTCCATTCTGGGAAAGTTCTGAAAGCAGGCCTTTAAATCAAGCATCTTCAGTGTAATTAAGGGAGAATCAAACACGAAGTTGGACTGGAAAGTCCCGGAATCTCAGCATCCCAGAGTGTGTATCATTTCAGAGCTATCTTTCTCTTCCTTCATCCTGCAGCACACAAAACTTTACAAGCATTATATAGTTCTATAAGCATTTTCAAATGGGATAAGCAGGGTGCACAGTTTAGTAAATAAAGATCAAAAAAAAAAAAAAACTACCTTTTTTCAGGTTAGGTAATCATATAATCAAACCATAACATAATTTTGTAATACATACGTATTACAAGTTATGAGGAATTTGCACTCAAAATATCACTGGCTGTTTATAGACATTTCAGTCTCAGCCAGTTCATACACGAGACCTAAACAACCTCATATATACATCACCTATTTGTTGATCGTCTTAGTCTCCTTTTTCTTCTGTGTTGCCAAGGACTTCAGGAGGTCTCCCCTGTCATTTCTGATTTTTATCAGCTTGGAAGGAACCCACAGCTTTTCTTCTCCTGTAGAAACATAGGCATAACCCTTCCCCAGCGTAACACATTTCCCATTTTCCATTCTGACGTCAGAATATCCTTAATATAAACAGGCTGGTTTAGTTCAGTAGTCTTTTCCACAATCCAATGTCTTTCAGCAGCTGTGCTGTTTTGTTCATCAACATTTAAAAAATTTAAGGTTAATAAAGCACTATGTATCCTATCTCTGGGAGTTTTTGTTGACCCCTTTTGCCTGTTAAGCATCTCCTTTAGACTTGATTAGATCTCTCCACAATCGCTTCCTGTAGGATTGTGTGGTATACCTGTAACATGTTTTATATTATAATAGTCAAAGAAGCGCTTAATCTTGTTAGAGATATATGCTGGACCATTGTCCGTTTTAATTTGTATGGGTATTCCCATTATAGCCATAACTTCTAACAAATGTGTAATTACAGAATCGGCCTTTTCTGTCGTTAAGGCAGTTGCCCATTGAAATCCTGAATATGTATCTATAGTATGATGTATGTATTTCAGCTTACCAAACTCTGTAAAATGGAGAACATCCATTTGCCAAATTTCATTTCTTTGGGTACCCTTAGGGTTAGTTCCTGTAGGCAATGGAGTTTGATTATATAACGAGCAAGTAGGACATTGCCTCACAATCTCTTTGGCTTGTTGCCAAGTGATAGAAAATTCTTTCTTTAAGCCTTTGCTGTTAACATGGTGTTTTTTATGAAATTCTGAAGCATCTAGTACACTTCCTATCAGTAGCTGGTCAATTTCATTATTACCTTGTGTCAGAGGGCCTGGCAGACCTGTATGGGATCTTATGTGTGTTATATATAGTGGGTAACTCCTATTTCTGATTTTTTGTTGTAGCTGAATAAATAGTGATGTCAATTCGAATCATCCTGAATAAGTTCAGCAGTCTCTATGTGCAAAACAACCCTTTCTGCATATTGAGAGTCAGTTATAATATTAAGAGGCTCTAGAAAATCTAAAACCACCATGAGTATTGCATACAGTTCAGATTTTTGAACTGACTTATAGGGACTCTCAGTCACCTTGTTTACATTTTCCGATTTATATCCTGCCTTCCCTGACTTACTGGCATCAGTGTAAAATGTAGGGCTCCAGATATTGGAGTTCCTTTACTATCTGAGGGAGGATCCAGTTAGTTCGTTTTATGAACTGAAGTCTTTTGCTTTTTAGGGTATTTGTTGTTAATGTCTCCTAAGAAGTTACTGCATGCTCTTTGCCAATGTTCATTTTGTACCCACAAAGAGTTAATTTCTGCATTAGTAAAAGGTACCACAATTTCAGCGGATCCATTCCAACTAATTGTCAAGTCTCAATTTTCCTTTAAGTATCAATTCAGAGACCTTCTCAATGTAGGTTTTCAGTTTCTTACTCTGTTTATGTGCTAAAAATATCCATTCTAAGATATAATCTTCCCTTTGCATGAGAATTCCTGTAGGGGAATGAGTAGAGGGCAAGATGACTAATATGCAGGCCATCTTTGGATCAATACGATCCAGATGTGCGTCCTGCAGTTTCCTTTCTACCAAAGCTAGCTCTTTCTCAGCCTCAGCTGATAGTTTCCTTTGGCTATTTAATTCTTTATCGCCTTGTAGTGTTTGAAATAAATTGCTCAACTCTTGAGTGGTCAAGCCAATCACAGGCCTCAACCAGTTAATGTCTCCAAGTAGTTTCTGAAAATCATTAAGTGTCCTTAATTTGCTTCTTTTGATTTGCACCTTTTGTGGCCTAATTCTTTGTACACTTATTTTATACCCTAGATAATTAATAGAATCCCCTCTTTGTATTTTTTCAGGGGCGATTCGTAATCCCCAGCATGGTAATGTTTTTTTTACTTCATCAAACATTCTTTCCAGGATATTTATATCTGAATCAGACAATAAAATGTCATCCATGTAATGATAAATAATAGATTGGGGAAATTTTTTGCGAATTATATCTAATGGCTGCTGTACAAAATATTGACACAAGGTTGGGCTATTTAACATTCCTTGTGGAAGGACTTTCCATTGATATCTTTTTATGGGGCGACCTCTATTAAGGGTAGGCACCGAAAAGGCAAACCTTTCCTTATCGCCTTCATGTAGAGGAATAGTGAAAAAGCAATCTTTTAAGTCAATCACTATAATAGGCCACTCCCTAGGCAACAAAGAAGGCAGTGGGATCCCAGGCTGCATGGAACCCATCGGCTGAATAATCTTATTAATTGCTCTGAGATCTGTCAATACCCTCCATTTGCCAGACTGTTTTTTAATGACAAATACTGGAGAATTCCAAGGGCTGGTGGACTCCTCTATATGCTGAGCCTCCAGCTGCTCCTGGACTAGCTGCTCTAATGCCTGTAGTTTTTCTTTTGTCATGGACCACTGATCAATCCAGATGGGTTGGTCAGTCAGCCACCTTAGTGGCAAGGCTGTTGTTGTTTTAACAGCAGTGGCTCCTTGGGGTAGCACTAAATTGTCAGCCTCTGCTGTATCTTGCTTATGGACAGCTTGGACAGTCTCTAACTGTCCTTGATAACATTCCCTGACTAATTTAAAGTTTTTATTAGGAGTCTGATGAATTTTAGGGCCAGAACCTGAAACTGAGGGGATATTAATTTGAGTTTTCCACTGCTGTAGTAGATCTCTTCCCCATAAATTAATGGCTATATCAGCCACGTATGGCCTTAATTTTCCTACCTGACCTTCTGGTCCTATACATTTAAGCCACCTGATGCTTTGTTTTATTTGGGATAAAGTGCCAACACCTTGAAACTGCATATCCACTCCTTGAAGTGGCCAACTAATGGGCCAAGATTTTGGAGAGATGATGGTAACATCTGCTCCAGTGTCAACCATTCCTTCAATTTCGATATTATCTACCAGTATTTTTAGTTTTGGCCTTTGGTCCTCTATAGACGTTAGCCAAAATATTCGTTTTGAAGTCTTGTTGTTTAATCGTTCTGAGGAGGAGAACTCTCCCTGCCTGGTATTGGGGCCTGCGAGCGGCCCCCTTGGGAGTTTTTTGTCAGGATGCGGTCCCATCTGTCTGTTGTTGCTGTACACTTCCTAGTCAAATGTCCATATCTGCCACATCTTTGACACATTCTAGGAGGCACAGTCCCCCTTTTNGNANCACTTTGGTTTTTANTACAGTAATATCTGAGATGGCCCTGCTCACCACAATTAAAACATTTGAAATCTTGGGTCATCTCTAGCTGTCCAGTGGCAGCTTCTCCTATCAAAGTAGTATCAGGAGAACAAGATCCAACATCAGCTGTATATCTAATCCACTCATCTATTGGTGCGGACCTTGCCTTTAGTGGTCTAATTACTTCCCTGCATTTGGTATTTGCATTTTCAAAGGCTAAAGACTCAATTATCGCCTTTCTTGCCGCTGAATCTGATACACTCCTTTCCACAGCTGAGGTAAGCCTTTGTAAAAAGTCAGGGAAGGTTTCTTTAGGACCTTGTATGACTTGAGTGAATGTTTCAAGTCTTTTCCCTGATTCTGCGACTTTGTCCCAGGCCTTTAAGGCTGACAATCGACACCATGACAGAGTTTCTTCGTCATATATAGCCTGCACCTCTACTTCAGCAAAGCGGCCTTCACCAAGCAGTTGATCTGTGGAAATCTCTCTGCCCCTAGCTCTATTTTGTCTTGCTATCTCCCTCACTTCTTCTCTCCACCATGAAATCCATTGCAAATTTTCAGCAGGCTCTAGAATTGCTCTTACCATATCTTTCCAGTCTTGGGGGATTACTCTATTTTTAATAGCCCAAGAAATTAAGATTTGTTTTACAAATGGCGAATGCATTCCAAAATTAGTTACACTTTCCTTAAATTTCCTTAATTCTAATACATCCATGGGTTGCCATTCAAATTCTTCATAACCCTGTGGATGATCATCGTTTGGAGGCCTTTGTTGCACACTAACTGGATAGACTAAAGTTTGTTTCCTAAAAACCTTAGGTTGGCTTTCCTTAATTTTATCTTCTGTCTCTACCTGAGTTTTTTTTTTAGTTGTAATTTTAAATTCCTCTCTTAAAGTCTGTATCCGTGCTTCATATTTCTCTTTCTGTCTTTCCCCCTGTTCTTTGAGTTCCTGAATTCTCTGTTCAAGGTTTTGCTTCCACACTTTGAATTTTTCTTTATATTGTACTTCTAATAATTTGTTATCCATTATCTTTTGATTGATTAATTTTAAAAAGTTATTCTCTAAGTCTTGCTTCCAAACCTCATTACTTTCTCTCTGCTGTTCAGTATGATCTGTGAGCTGTTGTATGTTCTGTTCTAACATCCTTTCTAGTTTCTGTCTATCACTTTCATTTTCATCTTTCTGTCTCTTATTCTGATCTATAATTTTCTGTGTCTTCAATTCTAGTGTTCCTTCTAGGCTACATTGCCAAGATTTAATTTTCTTTTCTGTTGTTCATGTTGTTCCATAATTACCTGTATCTTCTGTTCTAAGGCTAGAAATTTGCTATTTAGGGCTGTGTGCTGTTGTATGTTCTGTTCTAACATCCTTTCTAGTTCCTGTCTATCACTTTCATTTTCATCTTTCTGTCTCTTATTCTGATCTATAATTTTCTGTGTCTTCAATTCTAGTGTTCCTTCTAGGCTATATTGCCAAGATTTAATTTTCTCTTTCTGTTGTTCATGTTGTTCCATAATTACCTGTATCTTCTGTTCTAAAGCTAGAAATTTGTTATTTAGGGCCCTGTCTTTTGAGAAGATATAGTAAATCAGAAGAATGAATATTGCAATACTGGTAAATGATAAAGTGTCTTTTTCCTCAAAATTCTCAACTGTCAGACCATTCAAAATATCATTCCATAAGGCCCAAAAGATATTCATTATGTTTCTCATCTTTAAGTATCATAAAGTTATATATCTCTCTTACATCAAAGTAGTATCTGATCTGAAGCCCCTTGTACCTTTTTCTCCCTCTGCTTCAGAATACGTGCAGTCCTCTCGATTCCCAATCCACTAGTACTCCTGCCTATTCTGGGGTTGAGAGGGAAGTAAACTTTTATCTCAGGTTAGTTGAGTTCTAATGGTTTAGTTGGGCGCCATATGTTGTCGTAAATAAATAAAAATAAAGTAAAAGTAAAAATGTATAAACGAAAACCGGGGGTGGAATGTTTTCCCTCAGGGTGTTTTTACCCTGCTAGGGTTCCACACCTCAGCGCCCCAGATATCTGCTGGATATCTTGGCATAAACTCAGCCCAGCCACACTTACTTAAATTGAGACTCTTTCTTAAAAAAAAAACACACTCATTTAGCATTAAAGCAATCCAGCGTCTAGATTTGGCAGATCCACATTACACTGTCCTAATCCCAGTTCCCAAATTACTCATCCCTGCACCTTTTATTTACCAAGTCTCCAGCTTCTTCTCCCCCCTGGTACCTCTAACTCCTCTCAGTTCCCCATCGTCTCTCCAACTCCCTCTCTTCTTCCTCCTGGCCTCCTTCTCTAACCCCTCCTCCCTCAACTGTCAATCCTCACCCCCCCCTCCTCAGGTTCCACTCGCTCAACTGTCTCCAACTGTCAACTGTCAACCTAACCTCTGAATCTAATCCCCCTCTCACTCCCAACTCCTACCTCTGCCCAAATCTCACGCTCTTGCCTTTATTTAACAAATTCAGAGAAAACCCCAAGGCAAACCACAACATACCACTCCTGAGCATACATTCCAAAGATGCTCCAACATATAACAAGGACACATGTTCCACTATGTTCATAGCAGCCTTATTTATAATAGCTAGAAGCTGGAAAGAACTAAGATATGCCTAGTATGGATACAGACTATGTGGTATCCTGGTAATGGATACAGAAAATGTGGTACATTTATACTATGGAGTATTACTCTGCTAATAAAAATAATGATTTCATGAAATTCACAGGCAAATGGATGGGTCTAGAAAATATCATCCTGAGTGAGGTAACCCAGTCGCAAAAGAACACACATGGTATGCACTCACTGATAAGTGGCTATTAGCCCAAAAGCTTGAAATACCCAAGATTCAATTCACAGGCCATGCGAAGCTCAAGAAGGAAGACCAAAATGTGGATGCTTCAGTACTTCTTAGAAATACTGAGAGTATTAACAGTAGCCCCATTCCATCTCTACTCACCAGGGCCAGCAAGTCAACCTGTGGCTTCCCCCACTTGCCTGCCTTCCATATCATTTTCCTGTCTTGGTCTGCTTCATGTAGGAAACAGAAAATTGTCTAAAAGACTGAATTAAGATATGAACAAGTTTTTTTCTTAAGTTAATGTAAAACATCAAGAATCTCAAGAAACAAAGATCATGCACAAACACACATGTGCATGTGCATGCGTGCGCGCGCACACACACACACACACACACACACACACATGGACGCACACACACACAGAGACAGAGAGAGAGCGAGACAGAGAGAGAGAGAGAGAGAGAGAGAGAGAGAGAGAGAGAGAGAGAGAGAGAGATTTCTTCAGGGAAATAAAGCATGGAGATCCAGCCATAGCTGTAATTCCCCAGGCTGCTCTCTATACCTCTGTTCTATAACAAACTCTGGTCACTTATAATTTCTTCTTAAACTAAGTACAAAGAAATAATGAAAACTGAATGATGAGACTGAGACAAAAGTATAAAATAAGCTGTTTCATTTCAGCTTATGATTAAGAGTGAATCTATTTGAACAAACATCAAGAAGCCCAAGAAACACCCACAACTAAAGCAAGGTAGACAGTATGCACACCAAGGACAAGTGTCTATGTTGAAAGAACCAATGTTTATTTATAGGCGGATGAAAGGAACATAAAAACAAGATTAATAAGGAAAATACACAAAATAAAAAAATAGGCTAATTAATGATCTAAACTTTCCAGTGAATTCATCAAACTGTCAGTAAGCCAAACAGGGCAGTCCAAGATTAATCCTCTTTTGCCTGCCTTGACACTTCATGGAGAGTTAAAATGCAAAACTGTCAGAAATCATGAAACCTCAAAGTGTAGGCACTCTAAAGAACACAAAAAGTGTTTACTCTACAAAAAGCCTGAGAGTGGTGCTAACACAAACAAACAGAAGCAAGAACAAACAATACCCAACCCTGTAAACCATTGATGTCACATGAGAAGTTCCACCTTTGAATCATGTTGCTGCCTTGAGAAAATGATGTTTGCAAAAGAAATCATGCGTCATGTAAAATATTTTATGCTAAACAGATAGGCTAAGCTGAAATATCTGTGCACATTACATTAGAAACATAGACCAACTATAGATCTTGGGCAGTTGTGTTACAGTCTCCTTGTTAACGTGCATTATCCTGAAAGGTATAATATTCACATTTGGTGGATTGATGGTTTAAAAGGGGGGGGGATGTGAGAATAGTCTCCAGGAGCTATAGGGAAAGTGACTAAGCTATGATTCTGACCTCATTACGTTCCTCTCTGTCTTTCCCTTGGAGTTATCTGTTGTCTCTTCCCTGTTATTCTATTATCCATCATCAGCTATGTTGTTCCATGATCTTCTGTTTGCATCTGCAATCATACACTAATTGCTTTGAACCCGCCATATTTACAGTTCTTCAGGTTCCATAGGCTATAAACCCTGTAGCCTTAGCATTTGTATTTATTTCTCTAGACTTTTTCTTTCTGTTCTAATTTGCTGATTACAGGATTTGTAGGTATTGGCATTATAAAAGTTTGAACTTTTAGATTTACGGCTGTAAGCCTTCCACCATCATTCTTATGGCTTTTCTGTGAGTTGTCTGCTCTGGTGCGGAGGGGCATGGGTTTGGTCCTGTCCTTTGCATAAAGCAGGAAACAGTAATTAAGGCCCTTTGCATCATATTTGACAGTATAACCTTTCTTCTCCCTATGTGTGCTCTTGGTTTATATTTCTTGCCACTTACCTTTTTGATTTGTTACATAAACTCTTTACTGTTCATTTTTATTTCAAACCAATTACTAATAATTAAGTCAAATTAGGCTCTGGAATCAGCCACTAGAATAGAACGGCAACCCTGTTCACTATAGGCTTAAAATCTAGAATATCAGATGCAAACTCCATGTAAAATCAGATATAATCCTGTACGAAAGCAGTTTCTATTTAGCAGGTTCTTAGCATTTTAACGTCATGGCCAGGACCTACCATTTTGCTGGGCCATGTGCTTCAGGAGTCTCAATGCTCAGAGAGAGAAGATTGATTTGAACCGTTAGAGAAAGGGTTGATGCTTGTTTTGTTCCTTATTCATCTCTGTGATTACTTGTGTGGCATACTTTTGTTTAATTTTGTCAAAGAAAAAAAATTAAAGTCTGCCTAAGGGCAGTGGAGATAGGTTCAAACTATAGTGGAGAGATAGTGGAGAGATGTGTTCAAACAGGAAAAGGGTCAATGAAAGAAAGAGTCAATGCAGAGTGATTCTTTTTTTTTACTGCCCTTTGGGAAAGAGTTGAAGGAATGTGGCAATAACCTCATTCACATGCCAGAAATGACATCCATTTTTCGAAGCAAACTCCATACATTGCATAACTATTAGTGGGAAACACTATCTACCCAAAGACACCAAGGTTCTGCAATACTCAAAATGTCCGGCTCCTAAGACCTCAAGGGTCTTTACAAATGGAACTTCCATGATTCATTGCGCAGCTGCCTAAGCAAAATCCTGAGGTTTGGTGCCAGATCCAAGATAACCTGTGCTCGAAGCCAGACTCTTATCAATAACACTTGCAACTTGTTGTTGCTACAATAAATATTTCTTTAAGTTTTGCATCCAAGACCAATGATTTAGAGTTTGTATTTTTATTTCTTGCCTAGGATCTCTGTCTGTCTCTGTCTCTGTCTCTGTCTCTTATCTCTCTCATCTCTCTCTCTCGGTGTGTGTGTGTGTGTGTGTGTGTGTGTGTGTGTGTGTGTGTGTGTGAAAATGGTGTTATATACTACATTGAAGAAGACATTTCTGGAGTAGAAAACCACGAGTCTGTTTAGTTAATGTTTACTAAGGGCCTAACACTATGCTAGAAAGTTACTATATTGTCTTCTGAAGCTCTCATGGTGACTCTTCTTTTGCAATGACTAAAAAGAGTGTTAAAGTGTATCTGCATTAAGTTGGATATTTGTAAATATTAGTGAACATTTTAGGAAGTAATATTTATGCCCACATATTATTTTACCAAATTGGTGACTGGTTGGCAGCATACAAGAGTCCCACCTCCAAAGTGAGATTAATGTGAGATTAATTAGTCTTTCAATCTCTACCTTTCCTTTCATTATTGACATGCTTTAATTTGCTATGCCAATAACTTTAATCTACCATCCTTAAAATTTGGAATTTGCAAACAAATACTAAAATAATTATCCTACAACAATATATCCATGCAGTGGTTCTCACAGGACTCAGGGAGTTGGGATTTCTAGAGACCTTGGAATGGCTCTTTTTTAAGGGGAAGCATTTATACAATCATGTTAATGTTAACTGCCTCTTAGCTTTATTTTCTTGTGAGTATACAGAACCTTTACAGATGTCGTATGACTTGCTGGCATAGCCATCTGAAAATGAATAGGTGTTTTTGTTGGTGTAGTCTTGTGTTTATTGGACAAAGCTAAAGTATTAGCTTAAGGATATGAATATATATGCATGGTCTTAGCAATGACTTTTCATTCTCAAATGACCATGCATTTATAATCAAGTTAATATTTTATACACATGTATATATATACACACATATATATGTCTACACACACACACATATATATATGTCTACACACACACACACACATATATATGTCTACACACACACACATATATATGTCTACACACACACATATATCAGTTGAAATGTCTTGTCTTCACAGAGATTCTAGAGATATCATAAGTGCTATTGTGACTTCTACAATAAATAACAATAAAATTATTTTGAAGATTTTAAAAT